>NC_087285.1:8586544-8889574 GCF_015220805.1 Pogoniulus pusillus | reverse complement strand
CATGAGCAAAACAAAGTACATCCACAAATCAAAAGAAAACCGAATCCAATTAGGAATGTTGCTGCTTTCTTGCACAAGTAGGACAATCTTTTCCCTGCTGTTCTGGCAGAAGGGAACCATGAAGATTTTCCACAGAACTTGTCATTCAGACAATTTCTTACGCTCTAGAAACACAGGGAGAAGTTGTGGTTGCAATACACCACTGGATAGCTACGTTTGTCTGCAGGGCACAGGAGCTCCTGCTGTCTCCAGCTGTAATGGAGCAACTCATTCCTTGAGGAATCTGGGTACATGCAGAGCAGCCTCAGCTGTTCCCCACCGTAAAACCTCAAAACTACAGAGCTGTCTGCAGTGTTTGCTCTAAGTAAATAGGCATTTAGCTCCAAATAATTACATGATAGGGACAAAAAGGTATTATTTGCATGCTCAGGAGTATTTCCAACCTCTAAGTGCCCTCTAGAAAACAACAATGTGCTCGTGTTTATGGGAGGTGGGACAAACATTATCCAAAGGCAACCTTTCTTTGGATGCAATAGTTGCAATGTGCTTCTCTGACTTAATCTTGGATCAAATCAAACCCCCAGATCCAATGCCTCCAGGTTTCCAGAGGATCTAAATCCAAACTTCAAGGTCTGCTTTTTAAAACATTACATAAAGAACTTATGCTCCTGGAATTTGAGAGATTTAGAGATCCTCAAAACTTTGGTAGGGATGACGCTTAATCCTGTGAAATTCAATTAAGTTTCCCACTGTCACAGACTTAAGCCTGAGTAAGGGGAACAGGAGACTTCAACTGCCAAATCAGAGAAGCACTGCAGCTATCACCCCAGCATGCTGTTATGTTCTTCCTAGAGTTAGAACCAGCCCCTGATGAGCAGCCCACCTTCTGCTACAGACAAAAACCAGATCGCAGCCCCCTGGGTACAAGGAGCTACTACAAACCACTCCATATATAAAGGTCTTTTGCAACTTAGTTTAATAACTGTCGCAGTGCAGCTATACTTGTCTAACCATGTGTGCAATAAAAAGTGTATCTCTGCTGATGGGGACAATGTACAGCTATATTTGACCATTTGAGCATTCACTTAATAGCTTCAGTGATGCCAACTGCCCAGGTGCTGTTGCAGAATGGATCATATCATCAGTTCTGCCGCAGCAGGAGGTGATAGTTCATTTGCACCTGCATCTCCCCTGAAACTGCATGCTCCTTCACAGAACCATACACTCAAGAAAATACTTCACATAGAGTGAAGCACCAAGCTATGCAAGCAACCTTCAAATAAACCAGTATTTGAAGTGCTGGAAGAGACACTAACAAGCCAAAACAGAAAGGAACCGTTCCACAAACACAATTCCACAACTGATCAAACACTCTGACAACATTTGAGCTTAAGAATTTTGCTGTTCTATTCAGCTGAGTCAAAATGCTTTATTTTAAGAAGGTGAAGTTATTTGGCTCTGCCTCCACAGGTCATCTTTTGCCAAAAGAATTGGTTATTCAGAGAGGATGGTGCTCTCCCAAAGGAAAAGGCAAATTTTGCCCTGTTAAGGACATTTCACAGAACAGATGGTCCAATGCTCAATGCCCTGCATGGAAAAGGCCCAGAAGTATTGATCCCACCCATCTACAAGAAATTCTCAGTCAGGACACAGAAATGTCACTTCCCTCTGATCTCCTTTCATTACAAACTGTCAAATCGAGGAAATTTCAACATGTAGAACTATTATTTATCTAATGTCTAAGCTATTAGGGTGGTTTCGTTTTCCTTTTAGAAAAAACCTTCAGAAAGTTGACCTTCAATTTTACTACTCCTGCCTGGACAATATCCTGTTCCTCTGTCAGCCCACTAAGAAGATGGCTGGTGTTGAAGGCACAGGACGGACACAGCATGCAGATCAGCACAAGAACTTTAGTTTAATCAGCTGGCAAGGAGCCATTACTGCCTCTCCCGAAGCCAACTACCAGAAAGCACTGCTGCACCAGGTCAAACAACACTTCCATCCGCAGTACCACGGCACCAGCCAGCCTCTGTGCTCAGCACTGCCCAAGGGCTGCAGGACAGAGGACATGCAGGATGGGAGCTCCTGTCTATGGTGCCACATCAGGATGGAGATCTCAGAACGGCCCACCAGTGGTGCTGGACAACTGTCTTGAACTAGGTTTTGCTGCATACCTCATCTCATGCACTCGAGAGGCAGTGCCATCAGAGGAAATGTATTTCTGTAAAAGCTGTGACATTTCAAATAATAAAATTTTCCCAAGAACAAAGCAGTCAGACAAAGTACTAGCAGAGAAAGCAATTACAGGTGATACAGGAATGCTGTCAGAAAACCAGCAGCCTGGTAAGCTAACTATCAGCTCTGTGCTACAGTTGGAGAGCTAATGGCTTGTATATTTACTTCACAGAACAAAATATTTTCACTAAAGCAGAAAAGACGCATATATATGTCTGCTATAAATATTTAACAACTTCACATCAGCTGGAATCAAGCAGACTAAATACAGCCATCATTCTGAGCATAGCTGTGCTTCCAGTGGTGCAGACACAGGTAACACCACCCTCTGCTGTAGGAAACCACAAAGTGCTGCCCAGACAGCACTACCAGGAGCCTCAGGAAAGCCTCTGGACCCTGTGCGTCCTCACCTAGGGGGACAACCCCACTGCTTTCCCCAGCTGGTCACCCATGAGCCAGCCTGGTTGCTGCCCAGAAGCCCTGTGCAGTGTCCAATGGCACAGAGAGCTCCAATGTACCCACAGCTCTGGGACACGTTGTGCCCTACACTGGCTTCACAGCTACCCTGCTGCCTATGACCCTGAAAGCAGCAGGAGATAGCTCCTTGGGTTTGACACCAGCAGTTTTAGAAATATAAGTGCACTGAATTACATCGTTTAGAGTGTGTCTGTACTGAAACATACTCTCTTAGCTCTTTGTTCTTTCTATCCATTCATAATTTATGTTACATATAAATGATTTCTAAGCTGAGTCTTTTATTATCCTTTCCCCATGCCACATGCTGTTCCCTGTTCAAATTGCAAAGTGATCTGACCCAAATATTTACTTCCTAGAAGGCTGAAAAGGAAATATAGTTGCTCTGCTGCAGCCAACACTAAAATCAGCACTCATAGCTCAGTCTTTGCCCTGAAGAGCAAAGATCAGGATTGATCTTAAAAAGGTATCTCAGCTTGTGCTGAAGAACTCCTCCTAACCCGCTGGTACCCTCCTTTTTCCATGAGGATGGCATAGAGCACATGGACTACAGAAAGCACTGTTACCTGCCTTGTAAACCTGAGAAAGCCTGAGAAACTCCTGACTCCCAGTCTTAACTAAGGCAAAAGGGTAACTGAGATCCAGATCTCACATTGGGGTGGGTGAAGAGAAACCCATTTGAAAAAGTTCCATTCCCTGGAGCTCTTCTGATTAGAATTGAGACTACACTCACAGCTCAGGAAAAGTCTGAGATATGGAGGATCATCCCACATTATCCCAAAGTGTGGTCACTTCAGACAGTCATCTCTCCCTAGTAACATGGAAAGTATGCAAAAACCAACTCTTTTTGCTCCAAAGACAGAACATTTGATCATGAACAGACAAAACAAGACAGTTTTATACCTCATTTTCGTCCCATTAACGCTCTGAAAAGTCAACAGCAGATCCCCAGTACTGCTGCTACCAGTTTAACAGGCGAGAAACAGACGTGCTAAGGATCAGTTTACGAGAGGAGTGTGGTGCTTCCAGGCTTAGACATTTCAGAAAATATTGCAAAGACAGGCAGCTCAGGTGAATTTACAGCACCCCAACTGCACTTCTCACCAGACAGCAAGGCAGATGGATAGTACAAGCCTGAGGTTAAGTCAGAAGATGAATTTATACATTCCAAATTGCATCGACATAACTTCAGTTTCTGTTTTGCAAAGACCAGATTAAACAGAGCAATAGCAACTCACAGGATGGCGTATACGGACTTTTTCTGTACCACATTTACATCTTCAAACAAGGACAGAGACAATTCTGAGCTGAGAGCACTGGGGATGCTAGAAAGACATCTGTAGGTAGAATTGGCAATGACAGTAGGTACGTATCAGTGTCAAATGAAAACATAGCATGTACGAGAGCTCTTGCTTGCTTTGATCTACGTCTAAGCCCCAGAGACAGAAAGTGGACTTTTTTTCTTTTGCTGCTACCAGGTGAATAGTAGGTTGTCTGAAAAAGTACAAAGAAGATAATATTCAAGCAAGAAGTTTTCAGACAGGCAATTCTAGCACCAGGAAGGTTTAGATACCTGTTACCAGAGAGTGTGCCACTTTCAGCAACTGCAACTTACTAGGCTGCTCTTGTCTTTTAGTACAGAATTAAGCCCCCAAACCTCACAGGCCAGGCTGTGCATAGAATAATGGCTCAATTGTTTCTTAAACACCCTTAAAACTTCAGAGTGAAATATATATTGAATTTTATCTATAGTCTGTAAAAATAAGCCAAGTCCAGAATGTTGGTCAAATCATGCTTACTCAATTCTGCTCTAAGAGACCAAATGCAAGCTCCATGTTGTGGAGCCTGAACACGAATTCAAAGATGTGGCACACCACAGAAACTGCTACAGCTTCTTTGCTTATGAGTAAGTCATAAACTAATAACACCCTCAGATGACTGCTGTATCTGACTATGGGAGTGCTTTTTAATGCCTTTATTTTTCATACAAGTTTCATTAGTGAAGGAAGAGGGGGAAGAAAAGCAATTAATGGAAAAAGATAATAAACAAAGCTCATGTAGATAAAGAATCACTCATGCTCACTTGATCCATTGCTGCAGGCAAATTAGATAAGAGGAGAGGCAGACAGTTTTCTGAGCAGTATATTCCATTGTCAGCTCAAAATCTTAAAAATCAGACCTTGAATATATTGAAACAATTACTGTAATAAATAATATTCATTACTGCAAACATGCCACAGTGCAACATGCTGTTCTTCCACCCACCCACACCCAGCAAGAAACAAACAAAGAGCATGAAATGTACTTGTGCCTGACTGCAGGATTCAGGTCCTTTTGTCAGAGATGTACACCCAGCTTTGCCTAGGACATACTTTCTGACCTTGGGTTCACTGCTTTTACTCAATTCCTCAGCTTCCACATCTGTGGAATCAGAGTGATGGGAGAAGAGCTCCCTTTGCAAATAAGCCCAGTTCCACTAGCTAAATGGTCGAGCTGAGGATGGGCTTTTCCAAAGCAACACCTAAAGCAGTGCAGAGCTGTGAGACTATTAACAATTCCAGCTGGGCCATGGCTGTACTCCCACCTGCTGAATGAAGACTAGAAAGGCCCCATTTGACTTTAAGGCTTGCCTGCCACCACACAGCTCCTTCCTTCTCTCATTTCTTTGGTACTTTCTCATTTTAAGGCACAGATTTACTTACACGCTAGTGACAAGCTGGAGCCTATATGCTAAGCTATCTTCTTCTTAGTCTGTGCAAGTGTGGTGAGTTTGGTACTGAGATTTCCAGGAAAAAGAACACTGCAAGAAATCCGTTTTGGTTTTGTTGACAGCGATACAGCTTCATGTATAGTCCCTTAATCACCATACATGTAAATGGTGAGGAATTGCAAGATTCAGAACACAGGTCTCTAATGCTGTGCATATTTTGAGACTCTGGATTTCTTTTCAGGTGCAGGAGGAATGATTTTAACAGCTTTATGGAGAATAAAAAATACATTCTCTTTTTAAAAGGAAATCAGACCAAGAACAGTAGTATACATAAAAATCCACTAATTCTATACACTGCTTGGTGTTCATACATTTCAGAGCACCACGGTCCAATTACAGACTGAGCACCAAGACACATGAGAAGCCAAAAAGATCTTGGGGTCAGCAGCATGCCTGCAGCAGCAAAGAAGCATCTTTTGAGACAAATTCCACTGGGCAAATGCCACCACCATGTGGCGTGAGTGTTATGGTTACCGATGGGAAAAAAACAGCCTGGCACACTTAGAGTGTTTCCTGGTCTAATTAATTTTTCAACGCATACAAGTAGGATGTATACAGCACCCAAATTCATAATCAGTTACTGTGAAATATATTTTCATTCACGTCTGATCATTCCTTTGCTTCAGGTTATTAGGATGGTTTGATAGTTCACTAAGGTAACATTAACGCAGATGTTATAACCATGGTCAAATGGTCTCAATATAAAAAAATTCAACTCCTTGTTTACTAACAACTAATTTGCTTCATTAAACTCTATTACTGCCAAGCAGCAAATACAGAACAGAAGCAAAGAGTCCCTGTTGCAGTAGGCCTTATAGGCCCAAAATAGCCTTGTCCTGGCTTGCCTCGGCATGTTTTTCTGCTCCACCAGAGAGGCAAGTGCGGGAAACAGACACAAAAGGACCTGGATCCATGGAGTCTGGCCTGCCCTGGGTCCAGCGGTGTAAGGTACGCACACTTAGCTTGTGCCTGCCTAGTGCAAGGCCCATGTTTTTCCCAAATTAGGGAAAAGCAAGCCTGTGGCTTTGCCTAATATGGTATGGTTTGGCTAACTGCCACCCTGATTGGCTATTCTTGTGTCCAAACGACAATTAATCTCATCCCACATTGATAAAAGGAGATACACAGGTCAAGAACCTGCTTTCACTTACCTGATCTTTGCCATGCTCAGCCCTGCTGCTATTGCACACTGCTTGCCTGGTAAAGTCCACTGCTGCCAGTTCCCAGGAGCAGACCCTGGATGCCTGCACGTGATCAGCCTGTGTGGCCAGTGTGACACCATGCTGAGACTGCACCACATCCTGCCTTCTGCACCTGAAGGTCCTGCCTAGAATTCCTGGACATATACACAGATCGTCCAGAAGAAGCCAGGAGAACAACGTCAGAGATTGTTTGCATCCTTTCCTCAGGGGCCAGGAAGATTCAAGCCTCAATGTCCAATAAGACAGAGTCCTCTGAAAGCATATGGGCTCTGTCTGGACCCTAGCCCCTGCAAGGGTGATAATAACAATCTGTGAGTAAATGCTTGAAATGCCTCTTTGTAATTCTCCACTGCCTTCTGCCATAGAATAAAAAGAGCTCCTTAAGCCCATCTAGTGGGCAAGCGGAATTTGACCACGGGAATAGTCTCTTCCAGTTCAATTAATGGTTATATATTTTGCTGGTTATATTACATGAATATATTATCCATACAATGTTTCCATTACCCTGGCAATTAAACCACTTGGCAAGCCTGACACAAACAGCTGTATGCTAACCTCAGGAAAAAGACCACTTCTGAATATGAACCAGGATGTGCTCTGTGGCAACAGGAAACTTTCAAAAACCAAACTACAAATGAAGAGAAAAAGACAGGGCAAAAGTACCATCTCACAGTTCTTAATACTTCAGCTCCTGAGTTCTGGCAATAAGTAACTCTTTGTTTGACTTTGCATCCCAAAGGGAAAAGCCATGGGGTATACAAGCACACAGTTCTACAGCCAAACAACATGTAAGTGTTGCTCAGTCTACCTTCAGTTCTGGATACCTTTACGGTGATTTCCGCCCTCTCTGCAGTCAAAGTAACTTCTCAACATACACAGTTTTCTTTGTGAAGGTATCACCTAGGGCACTCAGGAAGACTACCTCTAAGAATCAAATTGGAAACGCACTCTGCAGAAGACAGATACTCATCAGTTGGCATCCCAGGCACTACACCCAGACAACCTGCCATCTAGTCATCTAGTGCTGCTCAGTTATTTTACACAACCACCTCTTTAGATGAAGGGGGAAAGTATGCTCTTGCCTTAGTATTCAAACATACTCACAACTAAGTTACTATTTAAGAGTCCCCAAACCACACATTAAGTTGAGGATAAGCACAGCATGGCACTTCCATGTCAACTGTTTTAGTAGTATACAAGAGCAAAATACAAAAAATGCCATGTGTGAGACAGGTAGCAAATGCAGAAAACTCAGGTTGTGCTCAGCAATCAAAGGTAAAAGGGCAACAGACTCCATTCAGATGAGACATCCTCTCCTCTAACTCAGTCCTTTCCTATGTCTTTGCACAGACAACACAAAAGGAACAGAATCACCTCAAAATGCATCAGTTTATATGAACAAACAGAGCTAAATTGTTTTTTGAGAGTCAAGCATTGCTTAAAACAGACAAACACTGACTCAGGCAGGCCAGTGTCTGCCTAAAAGTTGAGAAACCCCAAGATTTTTGGTTGATTCCCTCTCTTTCCACTGGAGGGTGCTGTTGGTTTGCAAAAGGAACAGCAGCTTCTTCAGAAGAGCTTCGCGCTCCATCCCTTCACGCCCAGCAGCAGCTCCCGGTCTGCCCTAGCGTTCTGGAGATGTTGGCAGGAGCCAGCAACAGGCAGGCAGCTGCTCCAGTGACTGCTCCCCTCTCAGCAAATCTTACGTGGGACTCATCCCAGCAGGTCCCCCGGCTCTGATGTCAGCCAGCTTGGAGGCCATCAGAGCTGGTGAGTGCTGTGACTGCTGCAAACACAGCCCTGTCCCTTTGCTTAGTTATTCAGTTGTTCCACTCAGTTGTTCCACTCATTAGCCATCGTGCAGGTTAAAGAAAAAAGAAAGCAAATAGGGTAACAGCAGTCTATATGTTGACTGAGAACTGTAAATGGTCTCAAGTTTGATTGCTTTCAGGGGTTGAAAGTAAGGAAGACAGATCAATACTACTGCAGACATTTAGTGCTTGACTAACTTTGCCTCCCACAGCAAATACCGAGAGACATGTGTCCAGGAGGGTAAAGCTGCTCATGTTTCAATGAAACCAACCCAGGTTCAGATCACTACAGGCTGTGACCCTTAGGACCCAATTTATAGCAGCAGCTCATGCAGAACACAATTAATCAGAGGGAAATCAGCAAAAAGGAGTAAACTCTGAAACTAAATATCTGAACCTTTTATTCTCTCTATACAGTATACATTAATAGGAACTTCTCTGTGTAGTAGCTGTGAACTTAAAGAAGTACATTTAAGCTAAGAAGAAATCCTTCTATCAGCCCTCCTCATTCTTTCATCTATTACTGGAATATAGTCATCACATTTCTGGCAGCCATCAGAAAGAAAGGTGATTAACTTGCAAAGTTCTGTTCCTGTGACTTGAGTGCATCCTCTTAACAGACTTCCAAATAAAAAAGGTAGTCGAGTTTGAGCTTCAAGAGCTGCTGCCCGAGTCAGGGCACTAAAGCCAGGACAGAGACAACGAAGCCTCAGAAGACTTCCACTTGCAAATTACTACATGATGAGAGAAAATTAAAAAGACCTCACACAGTAGGGTGGAAAGGTCACTCTTTAGCTCTTCCCTTCTTTCAAATGAGATAGGCAAAGTAGTAGGTTAGTCCAGGTCTTTAAGCAAAGATGCCTGATGCATTTTTGAAAGATAATGTGTTATGAAGATGGAGACTTGGATTTAATCAAACTCTGCCAGAAGATTCTTTATCCACTTACTACATTCACTTGCCACTTTTCAAACACATCACAAATCAGCTGCACCCTGGAGAATAAGGAGGGGTCCTGCACATTTGAAAATCTCTATCTTCACTCTGAAACAGCTATGAGATTTCTGGTCCTCACAGCTGCAAGGACAGGCACTTCATGCCATGTAGTGCCCAGGTCTGCAGAGAAGCTGAAACATGTCTGCCAAGTGCACTTTGCAGGAGTGATACTCTCTGTGGGACCTCAAGCCTGTCCTGGGGATAATGTTGGAAAGCAACCTAATTTGCTTGCCTTGGGGGTTTTGTGTGTGTGCGTGTGTGTGTGTGTGTTCAGAGCTCCCTCTCTACCATCACTGCTGCAGATCGTCAGGGAACCTGTCACCCTCCTCCTTGGCATGGCCAGGTCTGAGCTGTTTCTGCTTCACAGAAGAATGGAACAAGAAGGGAGGCTCCAGTCCTTCCAATAGAAGACAACCACATCCCCTCTCCTCAGCAGGTGTTGACAGGGGACACTGCCTATGTGTAAGAGAAGACACATTCAGTCTTAACCAAATGAGTTTGGATCAATCTGACAAGACTCCAGCTTCACCTCCAGAATTATCCAGTAGTGTGCCATGTGGCTGTAAACCAGACTGGCTGCCACCAGTTGACACCACATTGTATATACAGCATATGTAATGAAAACCAAGCCCACTGCCCTAGCTCAGAAGAGCAGACAATTTGTTTCCAAGATGAAACTTGCTCACTAATAACAGCTGGCAGCCACTGTTGCTGCTGTCATAATAGTAGTGCTTTCCTATTTTTATGTCTCTATTCCCTGCAACAATCTAGGTGCCTCACCATGAACTGATGCTGCCATCCAATAAAACATTAAAAAAACCATTAAGTGCAGCACTGTGCCAACAGCTATTGCAGCTACAAACAGAAGTGTCTGAATGACCCTGTTGAAGAGTCTGGAGCACTCTAAGGAAAAGGTTTTTTTCTTGCTTACAAGGCAATGTTCACCATATATTCCTCGCTGAAAGCCCAGGCTGATGAGGTCAGGAGCAAGTCCCCAACATATATGGACAGCACATTTTAATCTTCATACCAGTGCAGACAGCCAGGGACTGTTCTAGTTAAACTGCTGCTACAGATCATGCTTCCTTTCCTGTGGTCCCTACATATAGCAAAAAGGCACAAACTTTTCTACTGCTGTGTTGCACTCCCAGAGCAAATAGAGAAGCTGCTCTTTAAAACTGCTGCTATAAACTATCATTTGGATCTACAGATTCTTGAAATGTACAGCTGAAAGAACAGAGGTGGAGGGTAATTCAATTTTTTCTTCTGGGACAGAAGAGCAGACCCTATGCAGAGAACATGAAGAAAGGAAGGAGATCTTCCTTTAAATAAAGGGCAGATGCATGCAGGAAGCTGAATTGATTCCAACCATACTCCGAGCTGGGGTACTCCTGGTCTGAGCAGAACTAATCCCACCATTGCATGGTACATTTTTAGGACACAGAACAAGCTTTGGTATCTTTTTGAGAAAAGAAGGCTTAGGAGAGACCTCATAACCATGTAACCAACACATAAAGAGTGGCTACCATGAGGAGGAAGACTCCCTTTTTACAAAGTCACATGGTAAAGACAAGGGGTAAAGAGTACAAGTTGCTGCTGGGGAGACTCAGACTGGATGCCAGATTTTTTTTTCCACCATTCCAACTATTAAACACTGGAATAAACTCCAAGGGAGGTGGTGTACTCCCCTGCATGAGAGTTTCAGGGCCCAACTTAATGCTGAACTATATTCTTACCCTGAAAGACTGGACTAGATGATCCTTGCAGTCCCTTCCAACCTGGTATTCTATGAATCCCACAGAATCTTAAAGCTTCTGAGGAAAGTTACTAACTCACATATCCCAAAGGACAGCTGATATTAGTACTGAATTAAACCAAATCAAACAAAAAAAACCCAAATCTAAAACCCTAACTCAGTCCAACTTCAAAACACCTGCAAGAGTCCTCAGAAAAGACTCAGGCTCTCTCTATGCAGGGGCTGCCCAGCATTCCAGCACACTTATCCGCTATCAGGGTGAAGGTCCACTACTTGGACAGGACAACCTAAGAGTCAGGAGGGGCTCAGTCACACATAGCTCTGAAACATAAAAGGCAAGGCCTGTGCCATAGCTTTTCACACAGTTAATGGTGTGGCTGTGCTGGATAATCCCTGCTGCCATCTGTCACATGTTCGAGGCCAGCAAAGCCAGCTTGGTCTTAGACAGTCTAGCATTATCCTGACACAAAGCAGTGGGTCTATTGCAGTTATCTGCCACAGGGTACATGAAAATGGAATTACACCCTTCTCTGCTCAAAGATTGTTGTGTGCTGATCACATCTAGGGGGTGACTGACCAGGAACTTCACTGACTAGCAGAGCATGAAGCACTATAAGCTCTTTCAGCCACTGAAAATCCTGTTGTTCTCCTATCCAGCCTCAGTTCAAGCAGAAAGTGCAGCTCCTTGTAAAGCCAGCTGCTGATAAAGCAATTCTTTGAAGAGCTGTTTTAGCTCTGTGCAGGAGATCAAGCACTGAGAAGCTGGGATACAAGAAGTGCCTTCTCAGCCATAATCTCAACTCACTGCAGTTCTGGTTCTCTCCAAGCCCAGGGCACACAGTCAGACATCAAATGCAAGAGACAGCATAGACAAACCGAACAGAAAATAGAAAGTGATTGTTGTGTTTTGTTTACTAGTTCCAGTCTTCTCTGTAGATGAACCACCATGCAGAGCAGTTGAAACAGGTAAATAAAAAGAACAGCATCTGGCAAAATAGAGCAACTGACAAGTTGGACCACACAGCTGGAGGCTGAGCTGCCTCCCTCAGCTGGGGGCAGAGTGTTCAGCCAGAAGCAAATGCTGCAACCTCAGCAATTCTCTTTTTCCCAAAACAAATACTGAAATTGCACATTTCAATTCTCTAGTGTGGGTAAAGGGATACATTATTTCAGCAGAATAATAATTACCATTTTCTTTCTACACTGATACATTATTATAAGCTTTAGAAATACATAAGGGGAGAACTTCCCCAAGGCTGTATTAAGTACCAAATCCATTCATTTTAACAGCTCACCCTTTTTAGCACAGACTCCACTCGGCAGCAGGTTGCAGTTACATTCAGCACAATGAATCTCTTTAGAGGACATGTTAAAAGACACAGCTCCAGAGTAAAGAATTTGCAAGAAGGGAAAAAAGAAAAAAAAACAAATCTCAGAATACAAAACCCCATTGCTCCCCACTCAGAAGCATCTATTAAAAGTCCTGAGGTGTGGTTATTTTAAGAACAGAAAGATTATTTCCACACTACTGCTAATGGCTCTCCAACACTTTGACATGTCCCTGTCTCCAGAGAGCTCCTGCCCTCTCTGGAGGGGCTGTCAGAAAAAGCAACTTCAGAGCTAAAAGCTCCTATGTTCCATCTGCATTGGGAGAACAGCAGCCACAGAGCACCTGGAAAGATTTTCTGTAAAAACCAGGGTGAATATTTGAGATTGGCTCAAAGCACATTTATCTCGAGTTCCTGAGAACGGTACAATATACATTGGTATTCTTCTAAGATATGCCACTTGGCTACTTAAAATATAAAAGTGACTTTAAAAAAAACAAGTATAAATGTTTGACAAAATATTTCCTTGCTTGACTGTGGACACTATTCATTGATTTAAACAAGCAGACTGCCTTTTTTAGGAATTGGATTTATTGTAAGGAAAGGCAAGAAAATTCTCAGGCATCCTTGCTAGGACAAGGCACAGTTCCTAAGGAACAGTGTCAATAAACTAAAAAAATAATAAGTCCCTATGGCTTATATCCCCTGGTCTAATTTCTGTTAGAACCTATAGATAGCTCTTGATATTAAAGAATACTCCTCTCAAGAGGATGAGATCAGCTGGCCAGGAATGTATTATAAGAAATCAAGGCAGGAGCTTAGGATGAACTGGGAAAACTCCCACAACCATATTTAACATGAGAAGTGGCTACTGCAGACTTCCAAATCAGACTCTGTGTTTGGAATTTCAGACACCACTGACACAGGAGACATACAACCTTCTTTAAGGTTTACTAGGACCTTCAACTTTTCTGCACTGGTGGAATGCCAAGTCAGATGAGCAAGCCAGTGCTGCTCCCAGGGGCTTTCCCCAAAGTGGTGCGGGCTCAGTGAACCGAGTACCTGGCCACAGCTTATGCAGGTCCATCCTGCTTGGCTCCTTACAATGTCAGTTTTGTCTGTTCAAATACAAACGAAAGGCAGCACTATACAAGTAACCTGTCTGCTGATGTCTGAAAGTGATAGCCTGGCTTAAGTCTGCAGCAAAAGATAGAGCTGCTTGCAAAGCAAACCCTTACAATATTTTGGCTTAGAAACAAAGCTTTGCAAAATGGTAGTAGTTCATTCTAGCTCTCTTGACCCATGTAGTCAGGTTCAGCTGGATTTGATAGAGGGACACTGATCCCCAAAATAACCTTCCAAACCCAAGAAAATGGACAAGCAGGCAGAGGTGAGGTGCCACATGAATGCTACCACAGAGTTTGGTTATTGTCATGCATTCTCATTAATGACATGAATTTTCTGAAATACACAAATTTGAGAATCACATGAACACTCCAGCCACAGGAAAAACTTAACTTCCCAGTTATACACCACCCACCTCCAACACAAGAGGCAAAACAAATGAAAGCAGGAGATGCCTGCCACACAAGGAACTGCTTCCCTGGTTTCATTCTGTGATAGTTTGTAAAGAAATTACACTATACCAAGCTCAGAAGGCTTAAACTCCATCAATACAGAGTTATCAAGACCAAGTACAAAATGTTATAATTATTTTAGCTCCTACTCAGAGGGTCTCTGCTTTCCATAACAGAGTGATACTGTGAAGCACAAGGTAAACTGAATACACAATTCAGCTAACTATATCAGTGTCCAAGACCGTTAAAGCATTGGGATTCACAACAGAGGAATTTATTGGCTTAATATTGGCATTCCAGCAGCAGGACAGTAGTGCCTGCAGCACCCAGCTGTGGAAAGGAGACCAAATACCCTAAGCTGACACTAGGCTCCCACATGCAGACATCAGGGCAGACGCTGGAGAGAGGCAGTGGTCACCCACACCTTAAGATGCAGTGAGCTCAAACTGTTGGTGAAAAGTGTGGAAGGCATCCAAAAGCTCTGCACTGTATCACAGGCAAGCAAAACATCTCTCAACCTTATTCCATAGACTGTGTATCATTGCATGAGTCACTTCTGCCAGTGCTATGTTGCTTCTCCAATGGTTCACTTTTCTGCCTAAGCCTGGCAGCATTTCATTGCCATGCTAGAGTAAGGGCTACAATCCAGACACCAGCTGTTCAATGGTTTTTCTGTTTACAACACTGTTATTCATGTTTTCCTGACAGGGTACTTAAAACAAGGAATAAAAGAAGCCTGAATTGAACCAAACTTCTACTGAGTGTAAAAAAAAAAAACCCACACAGCCAAGCAGATAATTGCTCTGTACATCTTCTGTCTGCTGGGGAAAATAGTCTTCAAATATTTACCAGGCAGAATACGCTAACAGGGAGCTGTCTACTGCTTTTGCTCACCATACCCTCAAAGAGATGTCACTTATTTCTTCTTATTATAAAAGCAGTAAAATATTTACTTTTGAAGCATGCATACTCTGATGGTTTGAAGACTCTCGCATTTGTGTGTCTGTTGCTGTTTCCCAGAGATGCTATGGTTGAAGTGACACTTCTTTGTCTCCTTTTGTGTGACTACAGCAGTAATTGGTCAGCTAGGTCATATCCAAAAAAAAGCCCCAACCAGTCCACAAACATTTTTTCCTGTAGCAATTAGCTTGTCCACAGAAATAATATTTTAGGATGTTTTTGAGCACTAAAGTGAAGTCTAATTCAATACAAAGTTCCAGCTGAAACAGCCCCATTGACTGTTGGTACACATCAAGAAGCCAGTGGTTCCTCTCCCTGCACTCATGGCACCAAGCTGGGAAAAGGGATTCCTGGGTCCCAGTCCTGTTCTGACAAAGACTTACTTATTAATGCAAAAGCATATTAAGTAACCATGGGCATACAGAGGACATGGCCTCCTATCTCCCTAACAATTTTTGTCTATCCTAAACAAAGACAAGGGTTCAGGCTCTCAAAAATTTATCTCGTTGCACCTAGACCTCTCCACCTTATGAGTATGCTGGCAAGCTCTGCACTATTTGTTAACCTCCCTTTCTAAATATTTTGCTATATTTCTGTCACTTATTCTATGCATATCCACAGTAAAACTCTTTATTCTGAAACAAAGGAAGATTTCCTTTTAAAAGCAGATTTTTTCCCCCAGCATTATATTTGCCAAGTAAATACAAAAAACACATGTTCATTCCAGTCTAAAATAGTTCCTTGTTTCCCAGCTCTGGGTACAGCTATCAAACTGAAAAGCCTTTACAGAGCCCTAAGAATGGCATCTCCAAAAATCACAACGGAGCTAGGACCAAAACCAGAATCACATCCCAGAATTAGCGCAATGAGGAACAATCGCAGCACTATTTGGTTTGCTTAAGCACTGTTTCTCCATAAGAACTCAGTAATTTTGGTAACCCACAAGCTCCAAGGCAATATCTTTTTGTTTCACTCAAGGTTACTCATGTGTTTGTCAGAAACAATCAATAAAACAGGAAGAGGCTGGAAACTTGGCCTAAGCATCCTTGCAGCAGTGCTCAGGTCAGATATTTCAGTTATAAAAGATATTAGATTGAAAACAAAAAAAAAACTTGACTTGGCCTTGTTTTCTCTTTGTCTTTCTTTCAACTGCTGATTCCCTTGTAACTCCTCCTTGAGAGACCTTAATCTTATAAACCATGAGCTAGGAACTATGAACTTCAAAACCAAGTACTCAGTAGTTCCAGTAATTAAAAAGCAACAGAAGTTCATCATTTGCTTCTATTTGGCTCTCATTATTGGCATGTTCCGAGTGGTGACTGGCAGCTGCCTGCATGGACAAAGGCCACCCACAGCAGGCAAGAAGGAATCACATTTAGAAGTGTCCTCTGGTTTTCCCCCTATTCCCAAGAGCTCAAAATTCTGCATGCATTAAGCCACAGATGATATCCTTGAGTGACATACATACCATCGGTATCAGCACCACAAGTAAACCATGCCCAACTTGCTTCACTTTTCCTTTGTGATTCAAGAGCTCAGGCAGTGTTTACCAGAATCCCCATGCCTGTCAGAACTCTGGAATCTGCACTTAATCCCAGTTCCCACAGTGCAACATCTTTCACTGCTCTCAGGACAACAGTCCATGGACGCCGTGGTGGCCCAAAGAAAGAAGGAGAGATAAAGCACTACAAAGAACCTGGGGCTGGGGGTACTTGGTGCTTCAGAATGGCCTGAGCAATAAACATGAGGTATCACTTCATGGCTTCTTTCCTACCAGTCTCATTTACAGGGCCATTTTCAGCTGTTATGCCTTGTCTGTTAGAAGATGAGAGCTGCCACTATCATATTTGTGTCATAACCTGTTTGCTTTGTGGCCATTAATGGAACTTTAAAGAAGGAAATGATGGAAAGACAAAAAGTTATGTGACCTGTAAGAGCAGAGCAAAGATAATTGATGCTTCATTGTCTTCGCTCTCAGTACTTAGTACTTTGACAGTACCTCAGCAAGTGGTGAAGACAGAGCAGTGTTCTAAATCTTAATCACCAAAGGCCAAAGCAACCCTGGAACAGATTTCCTCAGGAAATCGACTAGGAAGAGTTAAGAAATAGGATTGTTTTCAGCTCCTAATTGCCCTTATTTCCAATGCAGCAGGATCTGATCCACCAGACGTTACAAGTTTTGCTAGTCTGAAAGAATGGAAGTGGCAACAGCGATTTGGAAGAGCATAAAACTCAAATAAAGTGCTGGGGTCTGCAGAACTAATTCTATGTAGCATCTGGCTCTCTTTGCAAAGTTTGACATTAAATCTGCAGCTGGACAATATTTCAGTTTATTGCTCTGTGCAAAGACTCATATGAAGCGCTTTGGAAAAGGCAACTATTAATTAGTCCTAATGAGGATACAATTTGCTTTCAGCACGATTATGTTATTGAAAACAGCAGAAACAATTGAGCTGAACAACACCACAAGCTGCAATTAGAAGCTGAATGTCCGCTGGCCCTAGAGCAACATACACAGCTGACAGCTAATGACAAATTAATCTGCATCTCCCATGCTAAATTTTGACTATAATGCAGAACACAGACGAGGTATGGTATGGATCCTATCAGGTCTGAACTTCTCAACTGATAGTTGATACGGACAAAAGGCCTCAGAGCTATTTTTATTCCCTGATAACACTTTATGAGGAGCCAAAACACATATTGAAACCACTGCAGCAGATCTAAGAAACAATTGAAGCAATCAGAAGACTCTTACCTCTTCAACATCCCTTGACACCCTGAAAAGTCAAAGCATTTCTAAATGCTGAATTCCATGCTGTGTGCAGAAGAAGATCAGATTACACAAACCATTTCTAGCCACACATGCAAATTTCTGCACTGTTGAAGATAACCATAACAGAAGTAGAGAAATGGCAGAGAGGAATGCTTAAGCTTGCTAGTGACAATTAGTAGATTAAAAAGACACCACAAAATATTAAGCCTTACAAGCTGACGATTTTTGCAGTTGACTAGTGTCCTAACCTGATTTCAGATGCTGTTCTCCTCTCCCTCCCAACACAGAAAATAGCATCAATGCAGAACTGCCATTTGGGTGATCCCCAGCAGTGTGTGGCAACTACGCTTAAGTTTTCCTGGGACTCAAACCCAGCAAAGTTAAAGCACATCTATTCCTTCTCCTCTCAGGATGTAAAAACATGTTCTTCCGAGCTCAGATTTACATCCTATTTGCTATTTCCCTATTCCCCCTCCATCTCTACATGCTTTCACTGTCAGCATTTCCCCTCTACCACTTGCCTGTATGCAATCATTTTGTGGATTTGGATGTGTGTGAGAGCATTCATTCTTCTATATGCAAAAAAAATGATTGGAGAACAAAAGATGAAAATATACCTAGACACTTTTCATGAGCCTTAGAAGGTTAGTGAAGGAAAAAGAAAGACTAAACCTGAGAAGGGAAGATGAGGGATACAAAAGGAAGAGAAGAGGATGGGGGGAAGTAGGATAGGACATAATTGTTGAGCTGCGACTCTTACCCCATCATCCTGCTCAACAGCCTGCACTGTTTCGGCAACTTTTACTTTCAAGTAATCAGTCTGTTTAGCACTCCACATAGCACTACTATTTGTTATCCTCACTGATCTCCTCTAAACCTTTCTTGTTTCAAGTTACCCAGTATGACTTCAGAACAGTCTTTAACTCATTAGAGATGGTTTAAAATTTTCATTTTACCTTGTAGTTATTTTCTTTTCCACACTTTAGTAGCTCAAAACACAGAAGATGATCACTTGTTCAAACCACTGTTTTTCATCCTTGGATGCCTTCCACTGTAACTGAGTTTTGAAAAATCCTTTGAAAGACACATTTATTTCAGAATTCTTATCTCCTGGAATATCCCAGAATCATATCCGTATGCTGATCCAGCTTAGTTTCTTTGGCCTCTAAATATGCCTTGTACCCCCAGCTGATTCTGCTTACATTTGGAAAGGCATCAGAAGAGATTCCAACAGAAAAAGCTTGACAGGTGTCATCGGGGCTATAATCTGATGTAATGGGGCTCTATAGCAACCTTGAAAAAAAACAAACCCAAAAGTTGTAGAAATCTGATTCCAGCGATTTCCACACTTTTTCCTCCAATCTTTATTTTGCGTCACAGAGTTTTGTTTCCTGTACTTCCAGTAGAATCTAATCCATCAAGCTAACAACAAAAAGGGTTTTTCAGTATCTTTTGACCTTAGATCATGACCACACTGGGCTGGATGCAGCAGCAATTTATATTCTTTTTCCAAATGCCTTAATGCAGCAAGAATGATTCCAAGGCTCATTTACTGAACTGTGGTTATTTGTGGTGCTACGTGCTTGGGGAATACCTTAAGAACTGTAAATCAATTTAACTTCTACATACAATCAATATTAAGATTTTAAATAGCTTCTTCTGTAACAAAGTGACCTTACATAAGGAAAAAAAGGAACCAAAATGGAAAAATAAGCAGGATTCAACAAAGATAAAAAGCTATCTAGGCAGCTGAACATGCCTGCTTCAGTGAATAGAAGAAATGCTACACATCAAAAGCCAAACAACACTGAAATATAGTCAAATTTAAATTTCCCTTGTACCAATGAACCAACCTGTCCTAATGGTCTTTTTTATTCAGAAATATATGATGCATGTATTTATCAGAAGCTAAAGGAACTGAGGCTTGACTGGTCTCTCCAAGTTTAGCTACAAGGCCGTCCTAACCCACCAAAACACAGCATCCCCTCTGCATCGCAACCTCCCACTTGCTTTTGCTTAATCTAGAGAGCACAAAAGCCAGACAGTGAATCCTACAGTTTACTAATTTGGCTGAAGATTAACCCTGAAATAAAACAATTCACTGGAGAGATCCTCAATTTACAGTGTGCTAATAGGACCTTTGGATCCAATGCAGAGGAAGAGTAACACCCCTGTAACTTCAAAGGCAAACGTTGCCTGCTGTGTTCAGCTGCTTAGTTTGTATCAACTTGCAGGACTGGTTGCAGAATGAACTTTGAAGATGAGATATAGGGTACAAATATGGGTGTGGATCAGAGCTCCCAGATGACAAAAGGCCACTGAGTCCTACTAACAACCTTGTTGTTTCCACTGTCCTCTACTTAATGGTTCTACAAAAGCTTTGTTTTAAAATAAATGCAAAAAAGAAAACTAATTAGTATAGTGAGCCTGCAAACCCTATGTTCAAACTGTCTTTGCCACAGCTCTCATGCATCCTTTATGGTACAACATCAGCACAATAGAAACTCCTACCAGTTTGCAAGGTTTGGACACTCAAGACAGTGTCTAAGGAAAAGTATTAGTGCATAAAATTAAACTACATATAAAACTGTTCCATTTGAAATATTTGAGCATGACATTTTATTTGTGATAATGCAGTCTGATTACATTTGCAGCAAAATTAATACTGGTCAAAGAATAAAAGCTGTGAAAACCTGAGATGACTGACATTTCCAAACATTCAAACTAAAATCCTTCAAATACTTCCCAAATTGTATAGCTGCAATTTCTTCAACAGCCAGTCTTCAACTTAGCTGAAGAATAATCAATTACAAGTTTCAGATACAGTGTTCAGCTTATAAGCAATAGCATTCTACACTGATGCCAATTTAGGATGTGATGTATTGTCAATTTACTCTACTATCCTTCTGCCTTCACCTGTTGATTGACAGGTTATCTGACCTAATTTAAACAGTGGAAAAAATTCCAACTGTTAAATGCATTCTCTCAGAAGAGAAAATAGATAAGAATTTATAGTGGCCAAGAGTTTTAGAGGACTGAAGTCAAATAGCTTGGTGCCCACTCTGAAATAGTGTAATACAGTGTCGGAGCGTTACAATTTCCCCTTCCACATCAAAAACGATTTTACCATTGGGATTTATATCATGAATACATATTTTTCCTCTTTCTCCCTCTCCTCAGAAATCTGCCTTGTGATAATGGGTTATTACACATTCATGGTTTTTTGTAGCAATTTCTGGCTGACAAGAACCATGACAGGCCTTTGGTTACAGAAATTACAATGTCTTTTTGACCTTTTCCTCCTCTCTGATCTGTTGGACTAAGCTGCTTCAGTCCTGTAGAAACCAGAGATTTAAGAGCATACAGAAGTACAGTGCTAGATGCTCCAGGGAACTCAGAAACCTGACAGTACCCAGCCCTGGAGCTTACACATCTCCGAGACAAGCAGCCATTTTATGGCTGCAAATGAGTATATATTACAGTGCCAGAACCGAGAAGGGATTAAGTAACACCTTGCTAAGGGGTATTTGGCTTCATGGGATGTTTACAGGCTAGGTCCTGAAGGGAATTGCCATAGCTGCTACCTTATTAACACAGTATAGCTGGCAGCTGACTCTACAGTCACACAGCACCACTTTGTGAGCTCAAGCACACTGCTTTAATCTGGTAAACAAATCAGCTCATTTCCTAACCTAAACAGTGCCTGTAGCTTCATGTGCTTATTTCACTTGGAATTGCACTGAAGGACCACCAAAATGTTTTTCAGATTACTCCAGCCACACCAGCATAAACACTCTCCTCTCTGTGAGCTACTGACCTTGGAGAACAAGTTCTTGTGCTTTCAAACAAACAAGTTCCTTACACAGCTCCAGAATCTCCGTCTGCAACAACTGGAGATAGATCAAGGCCAAGCACAGAACAGATTTTGTGTCTCTAAGTAGCAGGCTCTTCAGGAAGCTTATCCCATCCAACAGCCTCTCTCATTTATAGCACAGATTTGGCAAAATGCAAGTATTCTATCAGGTGCTGAATCCCCTGATTTTCTGACCACATGCTCACAAGCAGCTTAAGAAAGACACCAAATTATGCCATTTTGAAAATCCAGTATTGGCTTTCATTCTTTTAAACTTTCTATTGCAGAACTACACAAGTTCTATTTCTAGTATCAAAAAATTATTGAACATTTATTTGTCCTGCAACATATTGAAAAGCATACAGTACATCTCCATAAGCTAATAGTACCCCTTCTTTCTTCAACCAGGAGAGTAATGGCTTCCCTCCACAGTTCACTTGTGCAACAATATGAATGGTTAAAATTGATGCTCTGAAGCAAAAGAATTTAGACACAAGGTCTGAGCTCAGTATGCAGCCCTGTGGCTGGAAAGTCAGAATAGAACAGGCATTTATTTTCTCCATGTTTAATCTCCTGTAGCAAATCTAATAATACTTTCACTCTCCGATCTCATCTTTCAAGATTTATTTTCTGAGAGATGTACAGCCTTCAATATGCCAGTGACAGTACAATACCAAAAGCTCAAAATTATAGCATGTCAAGGGCTGGAAGAGACCTTGAAAGACCATCTGGTCCAGCTTCCCTGCTAGAGCAGCATCACCTAGAGCAGGTCACACTGGAACACATCCAGATGGTTCTTGAATATCTCCAGAAAGGGAGACTCCACAACCTCCCTGGGCAGCTGGCTCCAGTGCTCTGACACCTTCCAAGTGAAAGAATTCCTCCTCGGGTTCACATGGAACCTCCTATGCCTCCTTTTCCATCCACTGTCCCTTGTCCTGTCACTGGCATCACCAGGAAGAGGCTGGCTCCATCCTCCTGGCACTTGCCCCTTACATATTTGTAAACACTACTGAGGTCACCTCTTAGTCTCCTCTCCAAGCTAACAAGTCTCAGCTCCCTCAGTCTCTCCTCATAAGGAAAGTGTTCAACTTCCTTAATTGTTTTTGTGGCTCTGCAATGGTCTCTGTCAAGCAGCTCCCTGTCCTTCTAGAGCTAGGGGGCCCAGAACTGGACGCAGTACTCCAGGTAAGGCCTCACCAGGGCAGAGTAGAGGGGAAGGAGAACCTCCCTCGACCTACTAACCACCCCCCTTCTAATACACCCCAGAATGGCATTGGCTTTCCTGGCCGCAAGAGCACACTGCTGGGTCATGGCCATCCTTCCATCCACTGGGACCCCCAAGTCCCTCTCTCCTTCGCTGCTCTCCACAGGTCAGTACTCAACCTATACTGATACACAGGATTGTTGTTTCCCAGGTGCACAACTCTACACTTGCCCGTCTTGAACTGCATTACATTTCTCCCTGCCCAGCTCTCCAGCCTAAGTCTCTCTGAATGGCAGCACAACTCTGTGGTGTGTCAGCCACTCCAACCAGCTTGGTGTCATCAGCAAACTTGCTGACAGTGCACTCCATGCCCTCATCCCGGTCATTAATGAATGCATTGAATAACACTGGTCCCACTACTGACCCCTGAGGGACTCCACTAGTTACAGGCCTCCAGTTAGACTCTGTCCCGTTGACCACAACTCTCTTGCTTTATTCCTTTAGTTCCCAATCCACCTCACTACTTGACATCCAGACCACACCTCCTCAGTTTAGCTATGAGGATGCTGTGGGAGACAGTGCCAAACACTTTACTGAAATCTAGGTAAAGCACAACCACTGCTCTTCCATCATCTACGCACTTGGTTACATCCTCATAGCAGGTTATCAGGTTGGTCAAACATGACTTCCCCTTTGAAAACCATGCTGATTGCTCCCAGTGACCTTCTTGTCCTTGATATGGCTAAGCACAACGCTGAGGATAAGCTGCTCCATTATCTTTCTGGAGATGGAGGTGAGGCTGACTGGTCTATAGTTACCCATAGGTCTAGAGGAGTGGGATGTATATAGTGTATACAGCTCATTTGCTATACACAGTAGCCAAGAGGCAGGTTTACCTGTTTACCTTTTACCTAATGCAAAATCTAAGGCTTCTGTAACAGTTTGAGGCACAAGGAAAATAAAAATCAGCATGCTCACAAGTAGCTTTAACAAGTCAATAGCACAATGCAGCTCTCTCTTATCCTACAAACTTATAATACAGCACTGGGAACTTTTCTGAATGAATGCCTTTGAATGAGGAGGGATTTCCACTTATCTGTCCCAGCTCTCAACATATACAGATCTACTAGGAACCAGATCACAGCAAAGCATATCTAAACAAATGTCTCTCAACAGGCTGTTCATAGAAGTTGTATTTATCGCAGAGAAACTGTGCTAATTCCTTAAGGACTCTGGAGTCACTACGGCACATATAACTGCATTTCTTCCACTAATCATACTAGCTAGCATACCTACCATGTTATTTTTGCATCTTATGCCACAAATAAATGCAGTTATGTAGGATAGTACAATTCCAATTAATAAAAATAAGCTAGAAAGAAGCTTAAAAAAGAAATTAAATACACTGAAGTGATCCCCTTCTGATGTTTCTGCTCAAAGGTCCTGATCTGTCAGCATGCTGCCGCATACAAAGACATATGATTTGATGACATTTTAAAAGGAAAATATTTGAAATGAAGAACAGATATGATCTTTACACGCCTTAGATATGAGTAGACAAAGAAATGTAAATAAGTAATGGTAACATTTGCAAACGATGTCTTACAGTACTGACTTAAAACAGGAGCTAAGCAATAGCTTGTTTTTTTGTTGTTTTTTTTTTTTTTTTTTACTGCAGCTGTCCCTTTCAAATACCATTGAGATTGACTGTTTTATCAAATTCTTAATTTATGCTTAAGCTGTGTGTTTGAAAAGTGCAAGAGCACCTGGAAGACTTTTAGTGGCTTCACTATCTGCTGAAGAAATAGTCATATCTTATCCCCACAAAGCAACAGCCAAGAAGTCATTTACAGCATCCTCCAGATCTGCACTCTACTCAAGTAATTCTCACCACATGCAACACTGCACCTTGGGTGATATTTACTGTTCATCAGTCTCCTAGTTTAACATCAAGTAAGAAGTCAATTAAAAGAATCAAAAGTTCAGTAGATGCTTTATGCTCAGGCAATATTCTCTCTCAATAGCAAGTATGGCAGAAACCAAGAAAACAAACAGAGAGACCAACCAACTGATATTTTCAAACGTGTTTCATGGATACTTGCACTTTCTTGCATCCAAACAACAACACTACTTTCTTAGAATTCCTCTTCTGTTCACATTCAGCTTTACTTTTGGGTTGCCAATTGCTGTATTACACCATCATACCATAATTTCATCCTGGGGTAAGAAAAGTAATTCAGCTCAGTGCTTTGCAAATTGTACATCAGTCACAATTACACTTCTGCTCACCCCTTCCGATTTTTTATTCAAAGCACCTTTTTATTCATTCAACCAGCAGTTACTCTGTGCATACTCATCAGAGACAGTGTTTTACAGTATCTAACACAGAGACTCCAAGTCATTTAGCTCACACTACCCTACCCTATTGATGTAATGTTAAAACTGAAATACTTCATCTTCAGAGGACGTAGATGCTGTTTTAAAAGATAACAGTACACACTAATAAGACCAAAAATCAGGTTATAACTGAGTGAATATTGATGAGCCTTGCTGCTCATCAATTATGTACACCAGAGCTTCAGAACAACAAAGCTTAATGGAGGCTGGTCCTCACAAACTGACAAGAGACATTCAGCTCAGGGATGAGCACGTTCTCACAAAAATACCTCTGAACAATTCAACAAACAAAACAAACCCAAAAATACTCCCAAACGTTGGTGATTTATTTTTTTTTATTTCCCTCAGTGTGAGGTTGATGAGCAAAACACAAGCTTGGAACACAAGTACATTTTCAGTAGTTAGCTTTAGAAGCAATTTCTTTTACATTTATCCTCCAATTTCCATGCACCAATATAAACCACAATTTGTAAATATTAAACATTCATACAGAAAATGTAATCACTATAAAAATTGTATTAAGTATGAAAGCATTAATTCAAGACATTGGCCACTCAGCAAAAAAACAAGAGATGGTCCATCTGTTTCTCCTTTTGGTTCTTTTAAATGGGCAAAGAACCCAAAGCACAAGAAGGAAAACCAGGCAATCTCTTGTAACTGAGAAAAACTCCTTACTGCTGAAGTTCTATCCATTCCTTATTTTAATAAGGAAAGGTTGAGAGACCAGGCTCTTCAATGGTGCTCAAGAGATAACAAATTCACAAACCCAGAAGGTTCCATTTAAATATGAGGAAAAACTTCTTTCCTGTGAAGGTGCTGGAGCCCTGGAGCAGACTGTCCAGAGAGGTTGTAGAGCCTCCTTCAGAGAGCTTCCAAACCTGCCTGGAGGCATACTAGGCTCTGGGTGATCCTGCTGTAGCAGAATGTTAGACTAGATAATCCCCATAGGTATAATCTCTGCCTATCAGCGATTCTGTGACTTAGAGCCAAACCCAACAAGGGCAAATACATAATATATTGCATCCTGGAGAAGAACTTGTAGTTCCGTCACCAAAACAACTAACAGGTTAAGTGAAATCTAATGCTGCTCACAGCATACTGCTTGCTCTTTAAAAGGAAGACCATAGATCACATTACAATCATTAAGTACTACTGGTTCTTCACCCAGTAGAGGAATAACATTGCTTATATGAAATAGGATTAGTTGTGTTTAACTCTAAAACAAAAGGGAAAGTGATGAATCCCACACCATTCCATATAACTGCTCTGCAGGGGCATTGGCCACTTCATGCACAAACCCACTGCTTGCCCTCTTCTCCGTGCAACTGGTTTCCTCATTTCTGCCTGAACTCCCTTATCCCTACTGACAATTATAATTCTGCTTGCTTTCAAACAACTCATTTTCTGGCTCTTCCTTCCATTTGGTTTAAAATGACAGCAGAATAAAACTAGGCGTGCTTTTGCAGACATACTTGGAAATATTGACAAAAAAATACTGGGAAAAAAGAGCTATACTTGCTTCTTTTGATCCTCAATAAACTACTCACAGAAATAAAGTGCCAGTTTAATTAACTAGGCTAATTTTAGAAGTGTGGGCTAGCTGGATATTTGCTTGAGAAATCTTCCTCAAGCAACACAGATGGATAAAATAACAGCAATTAAGAATGCGTGAACCAACTCATACAGAGCTCAACCTTAAAAGCTAATCATCCCAAAAATACTACTTTAAGCAATCTGATGGCACCAGAAAGCATTATCTCCACTATTCATAGGCCAATGTAGTCTCAAATTTCAAAAGCTGTACATTTTGCAGGATCAGGAGATCAGTGAACCATGTTTAGCCTACAGAGAACTACACAGTTTTCTCCTTTCACCAAAAGACGAGTACTGATAACATGATGGCAATCTTTTCCATTCTAGGTTATATGAACCAGTCAGGTGTAAGATCCCATAAGTGAGTGACTATGACAGAAATTTATAACCCTTGTGACATTTAAGCGTGGTTTAATTCAGCAGCTCATCACTAGTCTAGGCTGTGCCACATGCATATGCTCATCCAAAGCCTTGGCTGTGCTCACAGAAAGATACCTTACTTCCCAGAACACAAAAGGTTCTGCACTGTTCTAGATATAACATACCAGATATACACAGATATTGTAATCTTCCCATGCTGGCTGTCTTGTCCTACCTCAGTTTTTAAGCCACTTAGGATTTGCCAGTCTTAGTCAATAAAAATACCATCAACATCCCTCGGTGAACTTGGTATTTTGACCTCCCCTGCTCCAGCCTCATTAAAGTTGTCAGTTTGGTTCAGTAACATTCATCCTGCAAGTCAAGACCATTGCTGCAAACCAGAAGGAATTAGATCCTGGGATTCTGATTTTCTCAGGGAAAAGTTAGTAATGAAGGAGGCAGGGAAGCTGTAATATTTTTCAGTTCATATGTCAGGTAGAAAAGCAATAAAAATACATTTCAGAGTTATCTCAACACTCATAGATCACCCAGTCCAACCTAGCACCCAGCCCCATCCAATCAACTAGGCTATGGCACTAAGTGCCTCATCCAGTCTTTTCTTGAACACTTCCAGGGACAGCAACTCCACCACCTCCCAGAGCAGCCCATTCCTATGGCAAATCACTCTCTCTGTGAAGAGCTTCTGCCTAATATCAAGCCTATACCTCCCCTTTCTTCTGTTGCTGGTTGCCTGGGAGAAAAGACCAACCCCCACCTGACTACAACCTCCCTTCAGGTAGTTGTAGACAGCAATGAGGTCATCCCTGAGCCTCCTCTTCTCCAGGCTGAATAACCCCAGCTCCCTCAGACTCTCCTCACAGGGCTGTGATCCAGGCCTCTCACCAGCTTTGTTGCCTTTCTCTGGACACATTCCAGTACCTCAACATCTCTCTTGAATTGAGGAGCTCAGAACTGGACACAGTACTCGAAGTGTGGCCTGACCACTACTGAGTAGAGAGGCAAAATAATCTCCCTTGTCCTACTGGCCACACTGTTCCTGATACAGGCCAGGATGCCATTGGCGCTCTCGGCTACCTGAGCACACTGCTGGCTCATCTTCAGCTACTATCCACCAGGTCCCTTTCGGCCTGGCTGATCTCCAGCCACTCTGTCCCCAGCTTGTAGTGCTGCTAAGTGTTGTTGTGGTCTAAGTGCAGAACCCTACACTTGGCCTTGTTAAATGTCACCCCACTGGCCTCTGCCCACCCATCCAGCCTGTCGAGTTCCTCTTCAGGGCTCTCCTACCCTCCAACAGATCGACACCTGCTACTAGCTTCATATCATCTGCAAACTTACCAATGCTGGACTCAATCACTTGATCCAGATCATCAGTAAAGCTACTGAACTGGACTAGGCCCAAGCACTGATCTTTGACATTGCTAGTGACTCACATCTCTGTCCTACATAGGTGTTGGAAGCTTTTCCCCCACATCCTGATTTACTATTTCCTAAGAGAGAGAATAGATCTTTGAAGCAAACAGTGTGCAAGGCTAAACATTAGTCAGGATTTAGTTTAACCAGTTATCTGTACACCAGACCTGTTCCACTTCACTGTGGGCTGTGATCTCCAGTTTACCCACCCACAACGTAAGTGGGTTCATACTTGTCTCAATGCTTGTCCACAACTATGCATATCCTGCCACTACACAGACTGAATTTCCAATACAAAGACATTGCACCAAGGCCTGTAGCAGGCAGCTTGCCTTGCAATTGGAAAAGGGAAACAAAGTTTTAAAGGTTACACATATCAAGACAATTCCTGAATTCACACTGCTCTTCACTCTAATAAAAACAATATGAGAAATCCAGGGTGCCCCTTAAAGTTTAGCTCTACAGCACAGCTGAGAGGGACCAGGGATGTGCACTAAGCTCTGAAGCAGATGGAGTGATGGATGACAAAGAAGTTTTAAAGTATTTCAGCTTCTTATCTACCTCTTTGCAGTGTACTGGGTATAATAATAATGAAAAAAATAATGTAAAAAGCAGTCTTTTCCAAAAGCCATTCACAGTCTCAGAGATAAGCAAAACTCAGCCTGAACACGTACTTAAGGAAACATCAGCTTTCTGCAATGTCTTATGACAGATTTTGGTTCCTGTTACTAATCTTCCTAGCTGGATATCATCCCCGTGGAGTCATGATTACTGAGCTCCACAACTGTCACAGGCATGACAAAGGAAGCTGAATATTGCTTCTCATTTTTTCTGAACTTTATCATCCTCTATTTCCTTCAAGTAAACTCTTTTTATAACTTCTCTTTTCTCCCATTTCTCCTTTGGTTTGGCTGAGCTGGAGCTAATTCTCCTCAAGGATCCTTCTAGTGCTATGTTTTGCAGTATTTTAACTGATAACACACTAGTGTTTTGGCTACTGCTGCACAAGCAGCCAGGCTGTGCTTCTCCAACATTTCCCCACACAAAGAGTACAATGAGAAGTGGGCAAGATCTTCGAAGAGGACACAGCTGGGCCAGCTGACCCAAACTGGCCAAAGGGGTACTCCATGCCACATGATGTTAGCGCATATACACACACACAATAAATGAAGGACGGAACTGCAAGGATTTTTGTCCATGGTATCTGTCCTCCAGAGCAACCACCACATGTGTTAGAACCCTGCTTCCTAGGAGCAACTGAAGATCATCTGCTGATGAAAAGTAGAGAATAACATTTCTCTTCATTTTTTTTATTCCATGTGCAGTCTCTCCTTGTGCTTAGCATTATTAAATTACTTCTACCTTATTACTGGCCTTTTGTTATATTTCCCTCTCTTCCCTGTCCATCTAAGAAGGGGAGTGATAGAGGGGCTTTGGTGGGCATTTGGCCCCCAGCCGGGGCCAAATCACTACAATTTAACCTTCCTTCAACTTCTTAGCACAACAGGCACACACACCCCACAGCCAAAAAGCTGACTTCTGGCAGCAGGAGGAAGCCAGCTTTCCCAGTTGGAAGTCTGTTGTCATCATAGAGGCAGTACGCATGTAATAGTACCAAGATAGTCCTCTATTTCTATGTGGAAATGAACATTTCCCACTGAGGTTTAGTAGGCTGCAGACTATCCCTCTTCGGGTTTAAGTACACGTGCTGTTAAAACAAGGTGTCACAGAGCATTTACTTTCAAGCCTTTACTGAAAACCACTGACAGGCTCAGCGGGTGTAATGACCATCAACACACTTCTCAATCCTGCCTTGAGGGCATCATCTCTTTCAGAACTTCACCACATGCATTATTTTGCTGAACTACTATGCTAAATAAGAGAGCCTTTCCCATGATGATAAGTGTTGTCTGAAAAAGGTAAGGGAAGAAGAAAGTTACTTCCAGAGTTTCTCTAAATCTCAGTAGTCCATACTAAATCCAAAATTTATGCTTTCTTTTACTAGCCTCTTTCTGGTGTTTCCAGCATCCCACCAGGATGCTAAAAGAGAAGATGATAAAGAACTCAGGTTGTTTTCCATCTCGGTTAGTTTCAAGAGAAACATCACAAGATCTGGTCTATTTTCAAGTTGGCTGCTGTCACTAAAGAAAGTGTCAATTTTCCCCACTCCTCCCCCTTCCCATTTTAGAAAAGCACTGTTCTGAAGGAGCTGCAGTGAAATGGAGCAGTCCAAAATAATTAGAAAAGCTGCATTACTGAGCTCTTTGAACCACTAAGTACATTGAGAAAAGCCAAAACTTGGACTGGAAACAGAAATGCAATAATAAAAGGTAAAATCATGACCCCTGACTGAGGGACTTGCCAGACAACAGCCTCAGTGTGAATCTGGAGCTATCGAAGAGTTTGGAATGGCAAAAGCAATGAAGAGGACGGAAGAAAAAAGGAATATTTATTGCAAAACAAACCATCCAGTTTGTCCAACAAAATGTCTACACTTGAAGTAGTTAATTATATGAAGTCTGCTTGCCAATACTTAGAAACAGTGTTGTTTTACAATCAAAAAGGAAAACAGTGGGAATTAGAAAACACTCCTTCAGAGCACCTGCTGAGGGTACTCAAGATGGTCTCAGCACTCCTGCTGTAAGTGAAGCATAAGGAAACTGGAAGGGGCTAGGATACATCTCATGGTAACATAATGCAGGCAAATGAAGCAATATGTTAGAGCAGCTGGATAGGGTGTCATCATAAACTCTTGGCACACACCCTATTCTAGTCCCTGTGCTATCTCAGCTCTCCAGCACTGATCCAAGGAGCACAGTGGAGTTCAGATTTTCAAGTTTGGATGCATATGCTTTTTGGTCTGTGAAAGGAATCAGCAGGGCATCCTGAGAGAAATTGATGCCATTTTCTTATTTGGGTATCACAGAGGTCTTATCAGGTGAACGAGAGGCTATGTGCTGCACGTTCTGCATCACACACACAGCATTCAAGTTGTAACTGTGTAACTGTCCTTCTATCTTAGGTTCCTAATACACTCAGTTATGGATCATTTTGATCTCCAATAGGATTTTAATGCCAAGTTAACAACATTCACAAATCCTACCAAAAATCCCAGTCAATTCTCTTGCCTTTTCCCACAGAAAGACAGTTGCCAATTTCTGCAGATTTTGAAGAGGTTTTGGCTAACATGTCCTTAGTTATTGCCAAAATATTTTAATGAGGAAATTGTGAAGATGTTCCTATGTGCAGCAGTTACACTGACATAATTGCAGAAATCTGGTCCTGTGGATTCAAAGGCAAGACAGAGGACACTTTAAAGGGCACCTTGAACACACAGCTACTTAATAAATGACAAGGAAAAAAAAAACATGTACAAGAAACTTAACACACTCCTGGACCTACCATGGCAGTGCCAGCAGTCTCTAAGATTTGTTGAGAGCATCCCCACCTACCCTTAAAAGATATCAAGGCCCAGCCCCCATCGTCTTCTGATCTCCCCTACATCCAACACCATGCTCATAAGGCAGTTTTCCCTAACTGATCACACACATTCAAAGTTCAGGGATCAGTTTTCACCTTTTCTTTCCTTTAACCTGCAGAATGAAAAAAAAGTGCAGCAGTTTATTCATCTAGAAATTGAATGAGAAAAGCATTCTCATAGAACCTGAGGGAGATAAAACAATTTTGCTAAGAACAAAGAAGTCCAGGGGGAGCGTGGAACTGCTGAGCAAGTATAACAGAGATAACAAAGATGAAACAGTGCCACTGTTTATGCCTTCAAGTAGCGAGCCATAGCATTTCATTTAGAAGTTTCCATAGCCTGTCAATTGTCTCAGAAGTTCCTATTAGAAGTGCATACCACCATTAACACAGCTTACTACGCAAAAGTAGGGTTTCTAAGCTTGGTTTGAATGAAAACTGTGTTGAGACTAGTAGAAAATTTGACATAAAATGGCTGTGTTTTCATATGTCTTCTTAAAACAAATTCTTTTGTGATCAGCCACATACAAACAAGTTGGGGGTTGAACTAATGTGTCAGTTAGATTTATTTCCCAAGGTCATAAAAATCTTTCTTAATTCAAACCCAAGTTTTGAACAGAAGTCTTGCAGTTTTTCCTACCAACTCCACACATACCCTCCTACTACCTTAATTCTACAATGGGGTAAACAAGCCTCTCAAATTCTCATTCATGATGGACCTTTTCTACTTCACATCACCAGAAACCAGCTTTCATGTATTCTTGTTTGGTGATTGTAATTACAATATTATGATATATAAAAGGCGGTAACAAAGTCACATTTCAGTGTTCAATTACCGTCCTTTGTGAGCAAAAGCAAAATACATGGTATTGAGATCCAGCTCTCCAAGCACTCATTTTTAAATGCAACAGAAATATTTCACAGAGTCTATAGGGAACTCTGCTCAGATACAGAAGTCCTCCCTCTCATAATAGCCTGCATCACAAAAAAAAAAAATATATATATATATATATATATATCTGTAAAACAGGGCTACAAACCAAGCACCAGCACTCTCCACATTTGAGACTGGAAAAAAAAGACTCTCTGGCTTTACTGTAACAGAAAGAATATATTTATTGTAATCACACTTGCATTCATAGTTAAGGAGAAGGCAAACTAGGACAAAACCCACATCCTGGGGTCAGATGTCCTTGGAGGCTTCCTAAACATGTCCAGCCCACCAGCGAACAGAATATCCCTTCCTAAAGAAAAAGATACCTGGAACGTTTCGGTCCTGACAGGTCAGTAACTCATTGTTCCCACCTGCAGTTTTAAACAAGCAGAAAACCCTATCATGCCTTCTAAACACTGCATTCATTCACTTCCACCGGTTCCTACTTGGGCTTTTCAGTCCATTCCTTCTGACAACACTTCAGTCAGCGGCAAGCAAGAACACAGAAACCACGAAACTAACCATCAGCAGTGAAAACATCAGGGTTCAAAGGAGAAACACAGTTAAATTCAGGAAAGCTAACAGTTCCAGAACAAGGTCTTTTGTTCCTCCCACAGAAAGAATTACTGCCACTTCCTCTAACAGGACACATTGCTTTTGTGTTTTTGAATACTGACAATTCAATCCAAGAATTCAGGTTAAGAAAACTAAACTGAATTTCAATTTATTTTCTTTATATTTGCATATAATACTCAGCAGTGGTTTGGCCACACCTTGAGTACCGTGTCCAGTTCTGGGCCCCGTAGTTTAAGAAAGACGTTGAGGTGCTTGAACATGTCCAGAGAAGCACACCAAGACTGGTGAGGGAGCTGGAGCACAGTCCTATGAGGAGCAGCTGAGAGAGCTGAGATTGTTCAGCCTGGAGAAGAGGAGGTCAGGGAAGACCTCACTACTGTCTACAACTACCTGAAAAGAGGTTGTAGCCAGGCAGGGGTTTGTCTCTTCTGCCAGGCACGCAGTGACAGAACAAGAGAACACAGCCTCAAACTGCACCAGGGCAGGTTCATACTGGACATTAGGAAGAAATTCTTCATGGAGAGAGTGATTGCCCATTGGAATGAGCTGCCTAGGGAGGAGTCACCATTCCTGGAGATGTTTAAAGGGAGGCTGGAGGCACTTAGTGCCATGGTTTAATTAATTAGAAGGGTTAGGTGATATGTTGGACTTGATGATCCTAGAGGTCTTTTCCAACCTGGTTAATTCTTCTTTCTCTTAGTGATTGTCACACAGAATTTACACATTGAAGCACATTCCTATTAGTGAAAGCAAAGCCAGTGCAGTGTAATTAAACTTATTCAAGCTGCATCAAGTCCATGCAGCTGCACTCACTTTCCTGAAGGGCTGAAGAACTCAAAGCCAAAATTGTTTGTGTATGAATAAAGCCTATTCATATAGAGATATATCCAACATAGTACATGTCCTATGAATCCAGATATTTTATTTTGCTCACCTTTCCTTCCTCGTTTTCTTTTGGAAATAAAACCAAATTTGCACACAGAGCTCCTTTTCTTTCTATGTGGTAAAGTGCATTGGTTCTTGTTATTTCCTTCATCTCTTTCTTGCTTTTTCCTAATACATAAACATATCCATGTAGCACAGGAAACATTTGCTTAACCATTGTTTCTGGTAACAAGGACCTCAGAGTGCTAACTGGGTACTGCACCAGGAGAAGACAGCCCTGCAGGAGAACTAAGGGCATGAGTGACACTGAAGTGACCAAGAATCACAGACTCTTTCATCTTTGCCTGCCCTGAAGAATTGATCCACCTGCTCAGTATCTGTGTCTCATCTTGACATTTCAATCTTCATTTAGCAACAAAGGAAACAAGTGAAAAAATATACTAGAAACATAAAGACCAAGACTGCATAATAAACATTCTGCTAGCCCAAAAGCACAGACAGGTGGGAAAGGTGGAGAAGTCTGACAATTACCTCTATTTCTGCCCTACTGTTCTTCCAAGAAAGAAATCAGGGCTTCATATGTGTGAAAAACACCATTTCCCAGCAATTCGCTACACATCTCCCTCCAGCACTCCTCTCCTACAAAGAGCAACTGAAGCTTTTGTTTCTCTGCATCAGCACAGAGTAGATGTACTTCAGCCAGGGAAACTGCAAAAAAGCCCTGATCTGCCATGTATGTCTGTCACTCTTCTGCCATGACCTGTCACAAGAACTGGTGAAGTCCACTGCCAGGTTGCTGTAGTAGTAGCCTGTATTGCCTCCTCTCTTGCACAGGCAAAATTGACAAGATCTGCTACCAATGGCTCAAAGGAGCTTTTATAATCACAATGGAAACTGCTCCATAAGCCTAAAACTTACTTGCCATTAACTTCTAGGGGCACTGTTACTCTGAAATGCATTAGAACTCCCTAGGTAAAGGAGCAGTTCAAAGTAATCACATTACTTTCATGAAAGGTGTACAGTGAAGCACATGAAATGCCTAGATATTGGGACTCCTCTCCAACAGGAAATTTAACAGCTTCAGGGAACACAAGATCAATGCTATTATTTATAGACAACAATTTCATTTACAGTAATTTTCTGCAACAAAAGCATAGTATTAGCTTAATTCCTTATATCAATCTGGCTTTGAGCAACAGAAAGAAAAACAATTTGTGAACTTTCTATATAGAACAGATGGGCATTTCCTAATGTATTTCCATCTGATATATGTTGGGGGATTTTTTTGTTCAGAGGTTTTGGTTGGTTGGATTGTTTTTGGTTGTTTTTTTTTCATCCTGTTTTTAAGCAATTTAATTCTGGAAAATTAAGACACATCACCCTTTTCACTATTATGTTTTGGATCTCTTCTAGAGACTTAGTATCAGCTTGGGTGATAAAATATTGTGCATTTTGTGAGGATAGGAAGATGGGTGTTAGCACATCTCATTTTCCCCAACACAGGACAGCAGTAAAGGGGTGACAGCAGTAAAAGGTGTCCATGTGAAAATATGGAAGCAGCATACCAGAGAGCAGAGCTCCCAAAGGGATCAATGACATCAGGGATCATAGCAGGGAGCACTAGGCTTTCCCAGCCACGGGATTTCAACAGGAAGTTCACATGAACCATACCCTGAATTCAAGGTATTCTTTGATAAGCAGTAACAAAACACCTATGGCACCTCGTACTCAGGCTATCAACATTCAGGCTCCCTGAAACACACAGGTTGGCCCTCAAGCCAGTAAAAAGCTTTTGTAATTTTTCTATGACTTTGCTATACCCAGACTGTCTGATGTCCATAACTTTGAAAGCAAATGAAATTATAGAATCATAAAGTTTGTTGCAGCTGAAAAAGACCTCTAAGATCATTGAGCCCAGTTGTCAATCTAAGAACACCATGGCCATTAAACCACATCCCAAATTGCCATGTCCACACATTTATTGAACACCTCCAGGGATGGGGACTCCATCACCTCCCTGAGAAGCCTGTTTCAACAACTCACCACTCTTTCAGGAAATACGTTCTAATATCCAACCTAAACCTTCCCTGACAATTTCAGGCCATTGCCTCTCTTCCTATCATCTGATGCTAGGTGATAGGTTTTCCATGCTGAACATGCTAGATCTAACTGCAGGTGTTGATTTGTTAATTGTGGTTGCACAGAGCCACACTGCTGCCTGGGCAGACAGAGACTGAAACATGAGCTCTGGTTGCAAAAATGAAAAAGAAAAAAGAAGTCACAATTCTGATCTCTTCTGCTAGACAGTAGCAGGCAGTCCTACTCATCTGCTCAGATATAACACTCCCATGGGCTTCCTTAAGATCACAGACTGCAGTGTCTAAGTATCCTGTTTTGTGAAAGCTGCTTTATATTTATCCTCTTTTTTGCCTGCATTTTGTCAGCCTGGGAAAAAGAAAAAAAAGGCCAGATTACAGGCAGAGTTATACTCAGCTAATATACTGAGTGCCTTCCATTATGAAATTACATTTCATTATCGTGTTTGGCCTCAGGCTAGTAAGAAAGAAAATACAGCTCCTCTTCTATGTATGAGGAGGCAGAAGTTTTTCTTTGAGACTACAAGCACTTTGCAGACAAGGTTCAAAACTAGAAACTGACCCTTTTCACTGCAGGAACCAACTACGCAAATGAGAGCAGAAGCTATCAGTCACAATGCTACCAGTCATCCCTCCATCCTGTGCCAGATACACATCTGCCCTGATCATGTAGCAATGCTCTAGGTCTCCCAACACAAGCACATGGCACCTGTATACCACATTTCATACTTCACTGTGTCAGAGAGCTGCAGTACTAAGTTTGCACGTTTAGGAAAGACCTCATCCTTCCTCCACATTGTAATTGACCTGAATATGTGAAGCTGAACACAAGTCTATCCTCCTAGCATCTTCTGTTATGCCCTTATTCTCTGAAATCAGTTAATATGTATCCATAGAGGGTTAGATACAGCAAATAGTTCAATATCTTCTCTCATTTCAGTTTCAAGACACAGTACTAATGGTTCTCAGCACCTGCAGAGTTACTGAGATCTGCAGAGAGAAATGAAGACTGGCAAGAATGTTATGCTTTATTACAGATACAATGCATCACAGGGATGCCCATCACAGTGCAGCTACCTGTAACTCTAGGAATCATCACAAGAACAAATCTGAATTCCTGCTTGTTTCTGTGTGTGACAAAGCCTAAGGACTACCTCAAACCTCATGGAACTGGTGATCTATCAGCAAGTTCAGCAAACTGTTACTTGAAAAGAAGCACCTCAGTCCTAAAGTTTGCTTGTGCTTGATTCCCACCTGTCAGTACTTAAGGCACACTCCCTCTCCTAATTCACATCACTTTTAATATGTGACTGTTCCTTGCTCAAGAACCACATCTTCTCTTTATGATGCCCATTAAAACTGACAATGTACTTCACTATGAATATGTTTCAATTAGGAAGAAAAGGGGAGCTAATAACTTTGCAGAGCTCTCTGAAGATCCAAACAACTGTTCTCATTTCACAGCTCACTGATTCTTTAGAAGCACCAGAAAGTCCTGGAAATAAAATGGTAATTCTTACTAAACTGGCTCTGTCTCACAGCCATTATGTTTTTTGTATGCCCTAACACAAAAACAACCCTGAAGGATGATCAGCTTAAAAGAACAGAATAAGCAGCTCTGACCAACTAAAAGATACTGCCATTTTTTGGTTAATTTCCTTTTCTTTAACTCCTGGATTGCTCTTTATGTAACATCTGACAGGGAGCTCACAGCTTGCAAGCTCACATCACTTTTGTTTTCCTACAGACATAATTTCTGTGTTCTAAGACTTCTAACAAGCTCCATTTGTTGTGTACGACACAACTTGTCCTACACAGCTACCCGGTAACTACTGTGTAACTTGTCACTTGCAAACACAAAATAACTTTAATACCTATGATGTCACATCCATAAGCTATTCAATAGCCTGTAAGATTCCACCAGACTGCTGAGCTTCCTTGAAACCTCAGAATCTCAAAGCCAGTCCAGTTTCTTGACAAGGATAAGAATCATCTGGGCTAACCCACACCTGCAAGAGCCAGGCACTAACAGAAACAGAAGAGAGCATTCTGTAATGCAGAAGCACAGTTTGAGTACTCACTACAGGGCACTACAGCAAATAAACACCAAAAAACACTTTTCCCCTGACTGATGTTCACAGTCCCTCTGTGATTTTATTTACAAACAGAGGAACAATTCTTGAATGCTAATGTGTACAAAATTGTCTCTCTCAGACCCACTTACATTCTCTCCCTTTACTAGCACTCAGAGAGAAAGTAACTCCTCAGAAATATTTATCTTAGTTCTCTTCAATTTGTCTTATAGCTTCTTGGAGACTTGTAATTGTTGCTATAGATAGTTTGCTAACTTACAGACATGGTAGTTCTTTCCATATTGAAGCCTTGCTCATTTTTTAAAGAATCACGGGAAACTATTCCTCAAATTTAATTTATTCTGGCCTTAGCCAAAGGGTTTAATATATTGCAATAAAATAAGTGCGAAGCAAGACATTGAAGAGAAACATGTTTAGAGTTGAAATAGAGTATTTGAAGTGCAGAGAAATGACTCTGACATTGTTTTGTTCCCCTAGTTATAGTCAGAGATCAAATATTAAAACAGCACCTCCAGCAAAGTTTCTGAAAGCCCTTGCAAACTTTTGTCTTAGCTGAAGCTAGTGTTTGCAAAATTGATTATAAACCAACAGGCGCTACTGCCTTTTGCTCCAGCTGTTCCTTACTGGCCTCAATTTGCTCTGCTACACATACTGATAGAGCACTTCATGAACACAGCTTCTACAGCAGTGATCCTGCACAGCCTGTCTAGGTCACTTTAAGGCCACAGTGCATCACCATTAATGTAGCTTACAAAGAAGCAATGAATTAGTGTCCCTGCAATTGATCTTCGTGCAGAGGCAACCATTGGTCTTGCTGTTCTCTGAGACTAGGGACATCCTACCTTGAATGAGTAGATGACTTGGTTCAGGGTGTCCCACTGTGATAGCCAGGAGCAAGGCTAGAGAACGACTGATCTCTGCAGCTCCTGCAAGGACAAGGAGCACTGGGGCAAAAAGCACATGGTGATTTTCTCCCTTCCCTCAAGAATAAAAATACTCTATGTGATTTTAATAAGACAGAAACTATTTTAGAGTGGGATACAGAATTACAGTTTGCAATAGAACAAACATGTAGCTTGCCACTGATACAGCACACACATCACTTGGTATGGACCAGTGACACATTGAACATCCCGAGTTTAGAAGTTGGTATCAGCATAGCACTTCTCTTGACCACATGGCTCAGCTCTCCAAGAGTCATTGTCCACCTGGACTTGCATATCTGCAGTGCGGTAAGAGGAAAAGAAACAATCACAAGATAATACACAGCACTAGACCTGGAGCACAGCTTCTGTCTAGTCAAAACCCCAGCACACCTGAAGCCGAGCAAAAGCATCCTGTCACTGCCTCCTTCAGCACACTGAGAAACTTTAAAAATGCAGTCTCTCTTTTTCCTGTGGAATCTACAAGTTGTGTGTTGATTTCACAGTAGTACCCCATAGTGTAGCTATTAAAAATCCATCCATGTGTACTGAACATTGGGGTTAAGGAGAGCAGGAACAATAGACAGCCAGAGTTGATGATTCAGGAATATCTTCTATCTTCACTCCTGAATGACACAGCCCAAAATAACTTTCAGTAAGTTCCTCATCAAAAGCATGACTTCTGCTTGAGCCAGAACCTGCATCTTTGAAACATCCAGCCTTGCTTTCTAAATATTAAGCAAATTATAGAAAGCTCCACTTAACCCAATCATATTTTATCTGAGAATAAGTTTTGTTCATAAGGTTCTTTTTCCAACCTTCAAATGTCATTCTTCAAAATTTAGCTGCATCACTTCTTGAGTATTAAAAAAACACAGTCATCATAAATCTTTCCAATCTAGATGATAGTAGCAAGCTTCATCTCACTTAGCTTTAAGTGTCTAACAGACAGCTATCTAAATCCAAATTAGCTTTGTGCACTCTCTTCTGCATCAATAATAATAGAAAAGGTCCTTTTGGGAAAGACTCATCTGTTATCATCAGACAGCATGAAGTCTCTGAACACATCAACCTCAAATCCTTCCCAAAAAGCAAATGCAGCTTCAGCTGAAACAGTTAATTCTTAGACACCTCAAGCAGTCTGGAGAGGCTCTGACCTGTGGTTATCATGTTAGACACCAATACATACATGGCATGACGGATGCTTTGTTCTTTTCTTTAGGATTCTGACATGCAATCAAAAAGTCTCACCACCTCATGCATCCAAACTGACCAAAACAAGCGGCATCCAAACCTTTCACACACAGTCATTAATAGCTTAGGTATTAAGAACTAAACATTAATTCAGTACCCACTGATCATCAATAAGTTAATTCCTTAAATCTTACTCAAAAAGCCGGTATCATATTTCTGAACTATGAAGCAATCTGAAAAGAATAGGAGCATAGCTTAGAAAAAAAAATCCACGAGGACATATGCCAAAGGAGTCCTAGGACATGAGCCACTTCATCTCAAGCCAGAGCTGCTCTTAGTATTGTGGCTTCCTGGTTTTCAGCAATTAATCTCAAAAAGGACACTGCTCTTTCATACCTTACCATTTATGGTTACAGAAAACTCTGTAATAGGGGAACTAAGCAGGAGTTCAACCACAGCAAGAGAAAACCAGAGTACAGGAAGGGGAAAAAAATCTCTTTTGGTGTTAAGTTCTGCCACTCTCCCCAGTCTGACATGTAACAGAAGATTTTTCAACAGAAAAAGAACCATTTCCTCAAAAACAGTAAGTATATCTCTAAGAACCCTTTTTCCTTGGGAGCATGGAATCGCTTTGGGGTTTGAGAAGTGCTGTGGTTATGAAAACAATCTTGCTAACCGCAGCACTACAGAGAACAGCCCAGAACACTTTTCTGTATCATATGGGCTCAGATGTTCTCTCTTTTGTAACTAGATGCATTCTGCTAATTCCTCATCAATGTTAGCAAAGATAACAGTAGTGTTTTAGGAAATTAGGAGTCTGCAGCCCAGAAGAGATCAGAGCATTTCCTCATTTTTAATGATAAAGACACTCTTAGGAGTTTCACGGCTGTAAATGTTCAACACTCTCTTAGCAGCCGTGCTCGTCTACCTCTAATTAAGTTAGAAAGGAAGCAGGCACATGCAGAAGCAAGCTTCCCTGAAATACGCCCTGAAACTGATTCCCTCTGTGCAGCCCTCTATTGCACAGAATCCAGAAGAAGGACTCTAGAAAGATTTTACTGAGCAAGCAACTACTACTTCTTTTAAGAAATGTCAGGCTTAAAAGGAGACAGAACTACTCTTCATCAACTGCATACATTTTAAAACAAAAAAGCTGCCTTTATTTGATCTAGTTTCACATCAGGCAAGCAATTCTTTAATAAAAGCAAAATGAAACATCATATTTCATAAAATGCAACAGTCTTCCATTAGTCAAAACGTTGCTGCTTCAGGTTTCCAAGACAGTTGCACAAGTATGTCAGAAAATTCTTTTCTTGGCCCATTTTTATGGAGGTTTTAGCATCACCTTAATCTGTTATGCAGCTATTTCTGATCCCAAATGCACAAACTAAGCAGTGGGTTAATAACAATTTGCAACGAACAAGATCAATTTTGTCTGACCACAGCACCCTGGAAAAGGCAGAGTTGTTACCAGCAAGAAATGCACATAAGTGCTGGAGTAGAAAACGAAAAATGGGGAGCGGGGTAGCAAATACCAATGCAAATATAGTTTTGACTTCAAGTCTGTTGTCTGCGTAAGCAATGGAACAGGAGATGAAAAAAAAGCATGAAGGCAAGATTGAAATAAAAAGGTAAAAGTATGCAAGTGATACTAAAATACTGACAGAAACGGATGGATAAGTGATCAAACTTACTCTACTTGTAGGCATTCATAAATATATAACCTGTGCAGCTCTGCCACAGCAGCATAACCAATACAGAGCCCAGATTTTTACATGCACAATGGCCTTTGGATTCACACACAAAGCACTTGCCCAATAAACTGGCAACAAACAGCATGCCCTCCTCTTACACATAATCAACATTTTTTGTGTTGCCTACACAAGGTGTTTTGAAAATACCACAAGGTAACTACAAAGCTGGCCCTTGACAGTAGATAGCAAATGATTACTTTGTTTGTAGAAGCACTAGAGCAAAGAGTCCAGGCCTGTTTGAAAGTCCTCATCACTTCAGAGATACTGATGACACACATCTCTCTTCTTGGTGTGATGGAGTATTAGCACTTGGTGCACATCTGACAGCAGTACATAAACGCTCACTGAAAATCCACCATATGGTGCAGTTTAAACCAGCTCCAAAAAATTACTAGCACACTGTTAATATTTATTCCCAGATGTAATTTGAGAGAAGGGTTTAGCATACTTTCTTCTGCAAGCAAGCAAAATTGATACATCAGCGCTACCTCTGCTGTTATAACCAAGGTGAGAGTGGCCTGGAATACCCTGAGAATGAGATGCCATTCAAACTCGGTGGTCATAGCACTGGAAACTCCTTGAGGGATAGAGAGGAGCTGTCAGAGACATCCCACTGAGTATCAGACATGTCTTCTGATCAAAACAGGGGACTCTATTCCACACTGGAGCAGATGGCATCCCCAGAATTATCACCAGCATCTGTCAATGAAGTGATTATACATTGAAGTTGCACAGCTAATGTACTGTATAATTTAACTAGACTGAAGAAGACGATTAGGGAGAGGGAACATCAGAAAAAGATTTGGAGCTGATATTTTCCTAATAATTATGGAGGCACCCCACAATCTTCAGCTCAGATGCTACATTTAGGCTTGCTCTTGAAGCCCAGACTACAACTCTTATTACACACTTCATCTTCCAATTTGAACTCACTTAGAGACTTCCTGAACCAATCAAGTCCTCTGCAGAGCTTCATTTTTCAAACATTTAATGATTTCATCAGAGAAAATACTACTTAATTACCTCTTTCAACATTCCTCTTCATATACATTGGCAAAGCTAGGAGATAGAACACAACTTTCCATATACAAAAAATAACTTTTTCAGCAATGGGGAAATCCCTAAGAATTATGGTTTTCTATATGTGTACAGCATTAGCCTTGTCTTGAGAGCCAGAAAATGCAGGATTTTCAGCACAAGAACACAGAAATATTTATGCATATGGGGGTTCCTTCACCTGTGTTTCCACTTAAATTATTCTGCACACAGATAAAACAGTTTTACAGATATTTTTCTGGCCTTGTAAATTTTAAAGCATAAAAGTACAGAAAGATGTGTTTCAATTTTCAGGAATACATTTACAGCTAAACTGGTACAGCACCTCTGATTTTACTCTGCCTGAAGACCTAGATATTTTTTTCTATGTTTATAGAAGCACTCAGTGAGATATTTTTAGACGAGTTTTTATTGTTAACATTCTTTGCATAATTCACATGCCCTTATTCTCCTTGGGGCAGGGCACAGATCTGAACTGAGGGGACAGAAGCACTAGCAGACCCACAGAGAGCCAGGGTCAGGCAGTCTCGCTGTTGTCAGAATGGGCAACAATATTGGTTGTAATAATGAGAATACCTCTTGGCCACTTGAAAACATTTCCAACTTGCACACAAATTCCTTACATAGCTTAAAGATGTAGTCTGACAGTTTGTGATGATTAAGAAGGATGAACTTACCTGGGGAGTATATGGCTGACAACGAAGCAGACTGATGGGGCAACTGTATTTCTTATTCAGTTAATGGCTACAGGGTTGTTGTTTGTCGGGTAATCAAGGGTCTGATTTTCCACTGTTTCTCAGCATAACTAGGACAGCTGTGTACCTGCCGTGGTGCATCTAAGCCTTAACACAGTAGCAGCACTACACCACTAGTTTTCCACAAGTCATGGCAGCAGTATCAATCTTTCACTTTTTCCTTTTCCCCACAGAGATCATAAAAGATTAATCATTGTTGTGCATATGAGAATTTCTTGGTAAACAACAGAGTTTTTTGCAGTGTTTTAACTACTTGTCTGTAGTTAACTAACCACAAGGATCTGTTAAGTACCACATGGTCTCAGGGCCCATGCTCCAGGACTGATGATGTTCCTCTATTTCATTTTCCCCTTTGACCAAACTGATAAACTGACTCTTCTTTACCTATTGATCATCAGTTGGTCTTAAGAATCTCTGTCATGTACTGTTCCAACATTTTAATTATTGTTGAAGTCTTTGGGGCTTGAAAATGTTATTTCCATTCCACTCCCTGCCCCCAAACTAAAAGAAATGACAGATCTTTCAAAGGAGCAGTCACTACTGACACTTCCCCAGGTTTCCTGGCAGGACACATGTGCCTTTGTGCACAGTTCTACAGAAGCAGCAGGTACAGCACAAGTGCGCTGCCAGCATGCGATGCCACATATGCTATTTATAGTCCTACAGAACATAAAGCAATCAATGCAGCCTTTAAGCCATTAATTCTCTATTAAATTCAAAAGCCAATAAGCAGGTAAGAGTCAGCTTATGACAATTTCCAGTGGCAGTAAATCAGACAGCAATGTATGAAAAACAGCTTCCCTCAAAGTGCTATACACAAAGTTGACATGGGATAATAATGATGATGATTTAAACTGGAATTCAACAGGGAACTGCACAAAATTCAATATTCTAACAATGACAACATGCCTGACTGGACAAGGCCAAACACCCTGATGTACAGAAAATGAGACCTCACAACACACAGAGTGTTATCAGGGAAGATAGGTTTTAATCAGTGCTAGGTGACAAGGGGAGGTCTTCCTCAAAGCCCTTGCACAACTTCACCTGGTTCAGGTAGAATATTTACGCTACAAAATCACGCATATAATCACCCTACAGGGGTAGAGTTATTACAATTAGTTCTTGGAATAGGAGGAGATAATACAGTTAGTTCATGGCACTCATTTCCCTAGCGTCCCACCTCTTCACGTACGCTCATTGCCACCTGGTGGGTGTCTTTTGGGGTCTTCCTCTCTCTGACCTCTCTACCTTTCATCCACCTAGCATCAGTTGTGGGTCACATTCTTGGCTGGAGTTTCCAGTGTTCTCACCTTTGAATATAGTATTCTTCTCAATGAGAGTGTTTCAAGACCCTCTCAAGCTTAACCCCCTTCCTTTGTGTTTATCTGATTGATGATGCTTAATACTAATGCTCACATAACTAATGATTTAACTAAGTTTCTACACTAGGTCCTCTATCCCTTTCCCCCTATCAACCCAGAAATCAGAACAGGGCATCTCTAATGCTATAGATTTTAAAATATTTAAACTCTTCTGGAAGAAACAAACCACATTTCAGACTAATCCAAAAACAAAGGCAGAGCACATAAAAGATTCCACTTTGGGAAGATTTTCCCTTCAAGCAGCCTTTATCAACACACTATATAACATCCCTTTCTTCAGAGAAACAGCAGCATAAAGCAGATTGCAAGTACAGCTGGGCTGTGAACAGCACTCACAAAAAGTGACCAGGTTTTCCCACCCTATTTCCCAACCAACACACACACACACACACGTACTTTTTACAGGATTTGTATTGTAAAAATAAAATTACTGAAGAAATTTCTTAATGATCAAAGCTTTTTCTTTTTTCCAAAAATGGGACTGTTCTTCCAGGAGATACATCATATTTCAAAAACTTGTTACACAACAGCAATACCTGTAGCAAATCCTAGTTGTGTTTCTCCTCTTCATTCTATGTTTTATTTTATACCAGAAACATTATTCAGGTTTCATAATTCTGAATCATGTTGGGAAAAAAGCTGGTGACTGCACAGAAGCGAGGGGAGACAAGAGCCCTGTGCTTGGGACTAGGAATGGTTGTGTGCTCCATGATGATGTACTTTTTTATTGGGATCACCATCGTGCCATTCTACACTAAAAGGTAAGAATAGTCATTTGTTTACAACTACAAAGCTGGTTCCCCCCCCATCAGCATCCAATGTAGTTGAAGTGCCAAAATATAAACTGTGCAGTAACACATATTGAAAAGCTCATAAGAACACAGGAAAGAAAAAGATGAAAGAAAAACTTCACCAAGAAGTCATCAAGCATGACCAAGGTGATTGAGTAGTGAAGTGGATTGGGAACCGGTTCAAGGAAAGAAGTCAGAGTTGTGGTCAATGGGACAGAGTCTAACTGGAGGCCTGTAACTAGTGGAGTCCCTCAGGGGTCAGTAGTGGGACCAGTGTTATTCAATGCATTCATTAATGACTGGGATGAGGACATGGAGTGCACTGTCAGCAAGTTTGCTGATGACACCAAGCTGGTTGGAGTGGCTGACACACCACAGAGTTGTGCTGCCATTCAGAGAGACTTAGGCTGGAGAGCTGGGCAGGGAGAAATGTAATGCAGTTCAAGACGGGCAAGTGTAGAGTTGTGCACCTGGGAAACAACAATCCTGTGTATCAGTATAGGTTGAGTACTGACCTGTGGAGAGCAGCGAAGGAGAGAGGGACTTGGGGGTCCCAGTGGATGGAAGGATGGCCATGACCCAGCAGTGTGCTCCTGCGGCCAGGAAAGCCAATGCCATTCTGGGGTGTATTAGAAGGTTAGTAGGTCGAGGGAGGCTCTCCTTCCCCTCTACTCTGCCCTGGTGAGGCCTTACCTGGAGTACTGCGTCCATTTCTGGGCCCCCTAGCTCTAGAAGGGCAGGGAGCTGCTTGACAGAGGCCAGTGCAGAGCCACAAAAACAATTAAGGAAGTTGAACATTTTCCTTATGAGGAGAGACTGAGGGAGCTGAGACTTGTTAGCTTGGAGAGGAGACTAAACATTCATGAGGTCACTTCTTACAAATATGTAAGGGGGGAGCACCAGGAAAATGGAGCCAGCCTCCTCTCAGTGATGCCCAGTAACAGGACAAGGGGCAGTGGATGGAAAAGGAGGCATAGGAGGTTCCATGTGAACCCGAGGAGGAATTTTTTCACTTGGAAGGTGTCAGAGCACTGGAGTCAGCTGCCCAGGGAGGTTGTGGAGTCTCCCTTTCTGGAGATATTCAAGAACCATCTGGATGCGTTCTAGTGTGATCTGCTCTGGCAGGGAAGCTGGACCAGATGATCTTTTGAGGTACCTTCCAGCCCCTGACATTCTATGATTCTATGATTATGGGTAAGCACAAGGAGAGAGGAACAAACATCTTGAGGGCTATAGTGAAGACCAAAGCAAAACATTTATGATGAACACAAATTAAAAAAAAAAACCACCAAACCAACCACCAACAAAAAAAATGCTTAAAATTTGATAATGGAAACTTAAGTCTCAAATAAACAGAGGGAAAAAAGTTTTTTCACATATATTGGAGTGCTGCTTTTAATAACACTACAAAAACACGAGCAACACAAGCCATAATAAAATTGAGTTTCTGTGTCTTACTTCCAAATCAACCACTACAAGAAATTGGAATCTTCAATCCACTCTACCCCAGCAAATGTTGCAGCATATAATGACCACTGAAGTAGCTGTTATTACCTGTGATTTTATTATATTTTGCAAGTGCACAGAAAATCAGTCTGCAGAAGACCAAAGTAGCAAGACAGAGTGCAGCTCAGTTTTTCATGCATGAAGATTTTGAAAAGAGAACAAAAATATATCCACCTCATTATTCTTGCTAGTAGCACTAAAGTTCCCCAAACAGGTCTGAAAAACATTATCTATAAATAGTATTTCACATGTTAGTTATTTTCAAGCCTTCTGATTGCAGTACAAAAGACATTTGCATGTTTAAAAACTGGAGTATTTTTCTTTATCTTTTTGTCAAAGTGTATTGTTTTACGAAAAGCTTACTACATTATCGTTAATAAAAGAGTAACTCTTGAGAAGTGATAAGTAATAGCAAAAAAAGAACTTTTGCCAGACAAAACCCTAATGGCTTATTCATGCAAAGGTACCTGGAATGAAGAAAAGAAGAAAGGGGGGGGGGGGGGGGGGGGGGAAGCCCCATAGGGATTCATTCCATAATCCTCAGAACATAGATTAAATTATTACAAATCTTTTCAGGACATCAAGTGTGCTTCTCTTCCAGCTTTTAATACCAAACTAAAACGCCTAAGAATTTTATTCTTGAGTAACACCTGAAGGTGATTACAGATGACGTTAGAATCCTACAAGCAATACCTTCTTTTGCTTATTTGTAGCGTTTGGACAACAGAAACTGTGTGCAAGGTACTCAAAGTCAGCATTAAGGACCAAGCTCCCTGCCCAAACAGTGACTGCTCAGAGGATGAGGATGTCTTTCCTTATCCCTGCCTACAGGTGCGGGTTAACCTGACAGCATCAGGACAAGAGGTTATGCTGTATGCGACTGAAGACACACTGGAAAGAAATCCTAAGGTACTTGTAACACAGCCTGAATAATCACTCTGCTTTAACACCTCTGAGTAGACAGATGATTATTTTTCAAGTAAGCAGTAAAGCAGGATTTGTTCATCTTGTACATGTCTGTGCTTAAGCCAAGGCATTTAAAGACTACTCCAGAAATCATACAGGTTTGGATTTTGTTTTAATCATTTAACACAAAGTTTGTATTTTATTCCCTGTCAAGGCATTACACCAACTAAGCAGGAGTATTTCACATTTATGAACATTAAAAATAAGTAAGTTTGCAGGTTGAAGACTTGTGGCAAGACATAGTTTACTAGTTGTGGCTCACTCAGTTACTGGATTTCTCAGAGAAGAGACCTGGAGTTTAAAACAAAATGAAATCCAGAAAAAAAAAAACCAAACACACTCAGGGGAAAAAACAGTAACAACAAACCAAAACACACACAAAAAAAGCTAACAAAAAACCAACCAACCAAAGTAAGTGATTGAAAAACCTAACAGCATTTTTACTGATGCCTAAGTAATGTTGTGTTATTTCTACAAGCCATAGGATCATAGAATGGCCTAGGTTGGCAAGGACCTTAGTGAGAAGCAGAGATGTCTCTCAATTAGAATAGGCTGCTCAAGGCCTCATCCAACCTGAACTTGAACACCTCCCAGGGAAAAGTCATACACAAAGTCTTTGGGCAACCTATTCCAGAGTCTCACCACCCTCATACTGAGGAACTTCTTCCCAAAATGCAGTCTAAAGCTACGCTTCTTTGGCTTCAAACTGTTCCCCATTGTCCTATTGCTAGAAGCCTTTATGAAAAGTCCCTCTCCAGCCTTCCTGGCAGATGGCCTTCAGGTAGGGAACGGCAGCTATAAAAAGACAAAAAAGAAGGCTCCAACAGCCATACTTTTCTCTTATTTTTCTACTAGTCACAAGTAGGAGATTCACAATGAACTAACTTCCACTTCCTGCCCACTGAAAAACCATTTGTGAATTTCTGAACAGCTAAAATATTTCTGCTGTGGTGGGGTGGTGTCTAGAAGCTCTGCTAAGAATCCAAGCTTCGCACTGTAGTAACAAAGCACCAATCACAAAGACCACAGTTTTATTTCAAGCACAGATATGTTACTGGTTTCCAACAACATTATTCCAATCCATAAATCTGCAGACTGAGGCCACTGACACACTGACAGCAATTGGGAAGCATGGCAAGTGGGGTGTGGACTGACTTCAGGACATCAAAATGATCTCCAGGAATTCCAGCCCAAACACAGAAGTTTTATCTGTGCTTGCATGTTTGTTTCACTCCATCTGACTTTGCTATAAACCTTGTATTAGAGTATCTCTTACAGTGAATCACCTTCATTTCTTATTCCAGTGCTCATATGTCCCAGAGAAGTCTGAGAAAGAAGTTAAAGCAAAAATAGAAAAGATTGCAAGCAATTTCAAAAACCACCAGACTGTACCATGCTACTACAACCCAGGAGGAACGCAGACCAGTGTCATTCACAGCAGACTTTATCCCCCAAAAGGCCTCCTCTTTGTTTTCCTTTGGCCTACACTCATGTTTACTGGTGGATGTCTGATTATTTTTCTGGTAAAAATTAGTCAGTATGTTTCTGTTCTTTCTGCTTGGCAGTAGAAAATAAAACAACAATCTAATATAGATTGTTGCCAACTACTGAAGCACCTTTGTTCTTCCTCTCTTTATCTGCATTTTGTGACTTTTAATATACACCAAGGGCAAGCATTTCAGAAAACTTCTCATGGTGATCAGCAAATAAAAATGAGAGCACAGTAGTACAAAACAGCACTTAGCAACAGCAACACTGGTCAACATTCAAAGTCTAGACAGATATCTATTAGAAATCCATAGAAGGTAAAGTGACCTGCTCTAGTGCTTAAGAATCATACTGCGTGTGCATTGGCCATTAAAAAAAAAAAAAAATCACACAAAAAACAACCAATCAAATCCACACAACCAAACAAACACAAAATCCCAAACCAAACCAATCCAACCAAACCCACCACCTGAAAAAAACACAAACCAACACACAAAACCAAACCATCAAACGAACACCACCACAACACAAAACCAAAACCAACAGACAAATCAAACCAACCTCCCTCCAGAAATTTATATAGGAGAATTACTTGCAGAGAGAGTACACTATTTACAACTTCCTGTAATGCTGCCATGAAAGGAATCTCTCTGCACATTGGATTTCAACCTTTCTCATTCATGAAAGTGCAGCTGGCGCAGGTCATGGTGAGTGACCAAAAGCATTTGCAATTTAGACAGGAAAGGGAAGAGAGCCTGTTTTGTTAGTTCACCAGAAGCTGATGCAGAAGGATGGCAATTGCTGAAAAAGGCAGTACTGTGAGCAGGAGGATAGCTGTTGAAGCTAACCTGCTGTACTGGTACTGTACTGGATGAGAACAAGCTAGATGAGTGTGGAGATTTACTGAACAGACTCTTTGATAGCTTTGCTCCAAGGGTATGTTCCTTTTCCTCTTTGATCACATACCTCTTCCCATAATAAATCCAAAATCTGATGTTCTCTACGTTAGGTGTGCATTACCCTAATTGCCTTGTTTCAATAAAGCAACTTTTTGAAGATGTACTTTCAACTTCTTACCTCTTACAATTCCAGGCAGACTTTCAGAAAGGCTTAGCATGCTAAACAACTTAATCTACATTCAACATCAAGTACAGAGAGCATCTGAAAACATTTCAGGAAAAAAAGAGAACACAAAATTAATATTGTAGACGGGGGCAGGAGCGAGAGATGTTTGTAAGGCTCTATCTCTTCACTGAAGTATTTATGCCACACTTGGAGCAGGACAATCTTAAAGAAGTAAATAGGCCAGTGAAACTCAAAACCTTTCTTATATAAACTGGGTAACCTTTAAATAATTTCATTCAAATGCTTTAAAGTCTAATGAGTCTATACAGTGTCTTAAGAAGGTGTCTTCAGTGATAGAGGTTAAGCAAAAGACTCATGTTTAACACAGTGATTTCTTTATAGTTGTTAATGCCTTGCATAATTTTCTCTCTGTTGGAACATTTCAAAACATAGAGGCACTGTTGTGTGAGCAAACATGTGCTGCTTTTATTTAAACATACTATTGTTCATGATACCAAAGCCAGTGATACAAGTAGGGGACCCAATGCTCTTGTCCATATTTTTCAAGGACTATAAAACCAAGGAGTTCCAAGAGCAAATCCTAGATGTGTAGCTAACCAAGGAATTGAACACCAAAAAGTGAGGGAATGAAGTTGATGCAATGCTGACACACAACAGCTATTCAGCATTCCTCTTTCTCCAGCTCTGACCTTATCACAAACTTTTCACCTCAGACTTGACAAGAAATAACAGCTAGCCCTATAGGGGAATACTTGCATCATTGTTTTGGGAGGTGTTAGTCTTGGGTTATTAAGCTTTACACAAACACACTTCTATCAAACTGTGACAGGAGAAATGAAACCTGCATGAGAAATTCTGTGTCAACCAATTCATTCAGAATACAGCACTGAGATAGCTGCAGAAACATATAAAGTAAAAGAATCTTGAAAAAGGCTTCTAAAAGTTTTACTCTGCCTTTCCACATAAAAACTTGAAAAGTCTTCCTCATTGCTTTTATAGTTACTGATATTCCCCTCTATAGCCTCCAAAATGGTTTTTTCATACCTCAGTAGTGCTTCTTCATGCCTCACTAGTGGGCAGGAAATAAATAATTGCTTTCAGTAGGGCACTGAAATAGCACCAATGAAAAGAACTTTTAAAGGTGTTATAGTATGGTATACTCAATCAAATTACCTGAACTTGAAATGCATATCACTTACTCTTCAGGACCATCGTGTTTATGCAGAGACTCAACAGACTATTATCAGACTCAAGTACAAACCTACACCTCATGAAAACAATTTGGTGCTCTTTATGGTCAAGTAAAAGCCTTAAATTTCTGTCCAAAGAAGTCTGTACACTTTCAACTGGATGAATCAAGTCATGCTGTTAAGACTGAAGTTAAGGACCTATACTATTATGCCCTGCTCAAATCCATAGAGCACTCCAATATTTCCAATATTCTTGCAAGTTTTACATGCATCTGTTGAAATTCAAGGAAATCAAAAGGCAAACAAGAGATAAAAGAGCTTTTTAAAAGATAGCAAGATACAGCTTTTAAAAAAAGACAACAACAAATGTCAACTGATAAAAAAAAAACCCACCCTGTTATTGATATTTGCAGGTGAAAGGTCTGGGAATGGAAAATTTAGGAAAGTTTAAAGCAAGCTGGGTTTTTTGGTGGTGGTAGCTTTGTTTTCAAAGAAAAAAGGCAAACTTTCCAAGGAGCTGAGTCAAAAATCTATATCTCTTGTTAAATAATAGCCATGTCCAGTCACACATTAGGAAAGCAATCAGCAGGCCCTTGGGACAACTGATGCAGCCACTGTCTGTTCTTTGAGCAAACCACAAGCTTTAGGTTGGGTAGCTCACACACAAGAGGGTCCAAACTCAACATTAGAGCATGGAAACTTATGGTTGTCAACATGGGATACCTAAAAGCAGCTCAGTCCCCAGCCACTATAAAACATTCCTAATAAATGGGAAGCTCCTGTAGTCTCACAGCCTCTTTGAAAAGTTCAATGAATGGATCAATACAGGAAGCCTGATGTCCAGCTGGTTCTTCACTGGAAAGCTAGAATTTTAGAAAGATAATAATAAAATCCTACAGTAGCTGTTTTGGAACAAGATTAACAACATGTTTGTTCCATTATTTCATATGCTGAAAATCAGCACTGTTTAGGTTCATGTTTGCACAGAACTTCTCGACATGGAAATTTATCTGACATTTAAGTCCCTTGGATGGTGTCAAGAGGAAGTACTTTATGCAGCTTTAAAATATCAAGACTCCACAGAAAGGTAGTATAAAAAAAATAATGACATTTAAAGATTCAGACTGATGACACTTCATGATCCCAAATCACAGCAATGTACAGGAATGTACTTATGCCTATTAAGATTAGAAAAATTCTCAGAGGATTATAAAAATAATTCAAAAGAAGAAATGACAGATAAAGCATAATTCTATTGCCTCTGCCTTCCCACCTGAACCAAAAATCCACGTCAAAAGCAGACACTGACACCTGACTGCAGTAGTCAGAAATATTAATTCAGAAATTAGGAAAATGAAGGTACAAATTCCAGCTCTCAGAATTAATCTATGCTTTTCTTGTATTCAAGGGTCAAGTGACTAAGACACAATCCTTTCTCAGTGAAACCATTCCTATGTGCCTCACTGTGGTTGAAAGAAATGATCCTGTACAGGAGACCAGCAGCATATAACAGCCTACATGGTGCACTATATCATAACACTAAGTAGAAGGAAGTCTGCAACAGAATAATAACAGCCAAGAAAACCAAAACACAAAGAACAGGAAATTTACTTTGCTGGAAGAAGCATTTGGGAAATTCTTCCACGGGGTAAACAACCAACAGAAACAAACAGAAAAAACCTAAGCATACCCCAAGCAAACAAAACCAACCCACAAAGAAACAAGCCAACCCACAAAATCAAAACCACAAACCCACCAGACACTTCACCAGTGTGTTCCACATAACCAACAACTGAAAACAAGGAAAGGTTGGGGAAAGGACGCAAAACATGGAAGTAAACTGATAACACTTCAGAAAGGTGGTCATGAGTTCAGGTATCACCAATATAAGGAAAATTATCTAGAATATTTCTCCTGCAATTTCCATGTGATACTGAATATTAAAACTTTATTCTATAAAGCAAGAGCTCAGCAGATTCAGGTGGCAGCAGATCTGGGTGATGTCTTGAAATGGATTTTTAGAAATGGACTTTCAGCTCTATGATATTTCCTTACTTTGGTTATCAAATCTCAGGTTTGAAACAGCAGTTTCAAAACAAATTGTAACAATCCACTACTGCACCTCCTGTTGCCAGCACTCCCAGTAAAGAAGTCTTGCTAATGAAGGGACATTATCTCCTGTAGGTTTTGGCACAGCCAATTTCTGACAAAACAAAGCTGACTAGCTGGGGGGGGGGGGGGGGGGGGGCATACTGCGTTTTGGATAGGCAGAAGACAGTGACAAAATGATTTCTAAGCTGACTCAGCTCTCAAACAGTTAGAATCCCCTCCCCTCCTTCCCCACCTCAAGTCGTTTCTATTACCCTCCCTTCAAGAAAGTTAGGCTGGTTGTCTTAGACACTCTTTTGCCCAACACCGCAGCACAAATAAAAACGATCGCTCTTCTGAAGTTTCCCCTGTTCTCAGAAATAAATTCATGTAGATGGCAGCACAGATTTAGCCCTCAGTAGTGATTTTCATCAGGCACTGTGAATCAATCATGTTGACTTATCTAGATGCTTTTTAGCCATTGTTCCCCATCTGTGCTTCTCTTTTCTTGTGGTAATTAATTGTGCAAAGTAACAAGTCACAGCAACCATTTTCCGGAGGCTAAAGGAAGGATGAGCCATTACTGCAGCCCTGAACCACTCAGCACTCATGATCCTTGTCTTTTGTCTTTATCATTTCCCATGTATTTTTAGACTCTTTTACTGCAATCTCTTAAGTCTCTTGCCAATCGTATTAACTCATTTTACACCTTGGCCTTTCTGCTCTTATCCAACATGATTCCACCATTTAAATTTCTGTTAGTCTTACAGTGCTTATCTTCCCATACAATCAGGACCATTGCCTACCCTTTCCAGTAGTGACCAGCTTTCTTAATATTATCTTCCCAGAAGGCCACATATCAACTTCCCACATCTGCTGAAAACACTTTTTTTGAAGCCCACTATTCTTACGCTACTACCATTCCCCTTTCTTCAGTTTGGACTGTGACCTCTGCCTGTGATGGAGGGGCAGCAGCCCCAAAACAGAGGCTTCTCTATGCCTCTACATGCCTGGACACGTTTTTCTGCCAGGACCCATGAGGCAGTAAACAGATTGTGTATCACACACACGCCCAGTCCATGTAGGTAATCCCCTATTGGGAGGTGCAGGCATGTCTCTACTGCCTATAGGGGCAAGGTTTGGCTTACTGCCAACCTGATTGGTCATTTTAGATGTCCAGATGAGCCACAAATCTTGGCCCAGAGCCTATAAAGAGGGGTGCAAAGCAGCACCACGTGTTCAGAGGTTCATTAGTGCAGAGTATTCAGACTCAGCTCTGATCCACAGCAGCACCCTGCTGCCCTGCCCTGCTTGCATGGCCTAGACACAGAGTCAGGCCTTACTCACTTGCAAGCATTACAGAGGCTCAGACCTCATGCATTGATCTCAAGGTGCAGTCGAGCTGTCTGCGAGCCCTTTGAGAGGCAGAGCGCATGCACGCCTGCACTTCATACATATATGGGGAGCCGAGAGCCCCCTGCCTAAGCCTAGAGCTATCTTGATTTATCTACAGAGCTCCCCTCCCTGCAGCACAGCATAGACCCTGCTTGCCAGCTGTACTGGAAGTCTGGAAAGATCCAGGCCCAGCAGACCCTCAGACAGTCTGCTAACCTACGAACACAGCCTGTTAGCTGTGAGACCGTGTCAGAAGCTACACGGACAAATCCTTCGCCTGCACCTGGGAATTCCTGCCAGCCGACCATCCCTGGACACATGGCTTCCAGAAGAAAAAGCAGCATTGAGGCAGAGACCACACCAGGAGAGAAGGTTAGAGAAATTCTGTTAACCCAGAGACTGGGAACCCTTATCCTCCTGTAAGCCGGGACAGATCTTCAGCTCCACCAAGACCTGAATATTGGGCACATGCTGAGACAGAATACCTAGAGGGTGATTAGTGATTAATACTCAAGAGCATCACACAAGCTTTAATACCTTTGGAATATAAGTTATCTCTATCTGAAGAGCACACACAGTTTCAGCCCTTGCTGGGCAGATACTAGAGTTAAGAGGCATTAAGCCTAAGGGAATTTCTCTCTATAGTTGTTAATAATTTGATATTTTCATTTAATAATCAATCCCTGTAAACATATCCCAAGCTATTTTCATAAACTTGCATAGGAACCTGGTTTTCATAGTGGTTGGGGGTGTTACAAATTTGTAAATATTAATTTTAATAAATAATTTTATTAAAAAATCAAAACCACCTCAAATTAATTTCTCACCTCCCCCTAACAGAGGAGGGACAGAGAAAACCCCTCCACGACACTGCCATTTAAGAAATGTCCACGTTTAACTCTCTCATTCTCTCTCAACCCACCCTGAAATCATGCAGTTCTGAAGAAAGAAAACCAACATTTTATCTATTAGCAACTCCTCAAACTTTACTGTTAGTTAGTATTATTTACTGTATATTGAAGCCACTGTCTAACAAACTGACAGAATTATAAAAAGCTATATATGACCCTTTATGCATTTATGGCCAGTAAGAATGTTAATATTTGATGGAGACAGAAAGAGTAATATCAAAATAAAGCACATATTTCACAGAAAGAGGTTTACTAATACTGCACTCTTAAAGTAAAATTTAAGGACTATGCAATAGAAACTGATATTTACCAATATTCTTGATTTCATAGTGAGAAAATAATTAGTAATAGTATCTTCAGCTGATGACACATGACTAATCCAAGAGCCTCAAGATTCAGCTTGTGTGCAACTAAATCTGAAACTTGGAGTCTCTTATCTGTAGTTGTAATAAATGTAGTATTTAATGTTTGAAAATGCCAGAAAAGTGCTTGAATACTGCTAGTAGTAAGCCTTCAGCACAGCAATATATTCCCACAGATTACAGTCCACTCACATCCACCTCCCCACTGCCTCTGCACCTCTCGCCATGCAAATGCAAACAATAAGGAAAAAGAACTACATCTCTGGCAGAAGCCACAGGTGGGCTGTAAGACACATTTGGTTAAGTAACATTAATTTGCTCTGCAGTTCCATTAAAACTAAGGACACGGTTGAAAAGATACACAGAACTAACACTGAGTTTTCATCAGTGATTGAGGAGCACAGCCTGTATTTCAATACTTAACAGTCGTGAACATTGCAGGGTTTTTCTTTTCTGTTTATATGCAGCTTTCACAGGAACAGATGACAGTCTTATTTCCTAGGTAGCAGGATTTGGGGTATTTTCTTGGTACTAATTTTCTTCTTTCTGCTCCAATTTATCTCTTTTGTGAAGTTCGCTTTTGCACTGATTTGTTCTGTTCCCATGTTTTCTCCCTTCAGTGATTTCCCTTCTGCACAACTAATTTTGTAAGAAAATTCAGGCTGTAAGTTCAAAAGAAAGATATCTCTATCACTTAACTGTATCTTAAGAAAAGAAATGAGCAAAGAAGGTATGCAAAAGTAAAACTGCCGTGAGAGAAATTTGTGTTTATCATAATCATTCTTTGGAGAACTTGGTAGAAGTACATAAATTAAAAATTATACCACTTTTCCCTTTCTGATCTTTTGTTCTTCATTAAAAGCAAAAAAATTACTTTAAGAGATAACAGTGAACAGCTTTGACTTGAAAAATGTTGGCCAGTTTAAATTAAACCTAGAGAAGACTCCGTTGCACTCAACCCAGAACAAGAACAGTTTACATTTTTATAGCTTTTAACTACATATTGCCATTTTAAGAGGATCCACTTCAATTCACTTCTTATTATAGCACTAGCGAATCCCTGTGAACTTCCCTAACAACTTATTTAATAGGAAGAGGAGTCAGCCATGTGTGTCAGACACAAGCAATGCAACCTTCTGCCATATGACTGGCATCATTTTTCTTTTGTAATTCAGGTCATTTCCTTTGCACTCTCTTCCCCCAAACACAATACCAGCAACTGCTGGACCTGCTCTGTATATGATGAGACTAATCAACCCAGCCAATTCACTGAAGCAAACCTTGATGCCTGTCATTAGTCATAACCATTTCCACAATAAATTTCAACTTTCATTTCTAATCTTCTCTGTATTGCTTCTACAGTGCCATTTGAAACATGATATTGCTGCGTGGATTTAAATATTTAGCATATATCTGAAGGGCATTTTTAGAAAAAGACCACTGAAATAAAGAAAATCCTATGTATGTTATTTGGCCAATATGCAACATAGAAAACCATACACACACACAAAAAAGAACAAACAGACCAGACAAAAAGCAATCGAGCAAACAAACATCCAAGAAAAACACAAACCAAATTAAAAACACCTCAAAATTAACTTTTCTAACCAAGTAGTTCATATAATTTATCCCTGGGAAGTAAATAAGAGATACATCACTTTTTCCATAATGGGAGCCAAAACATCCCATTATATCACATCAGGTTCTCAGATCTTACTGGTCTTATACTCAAGAAATCCAAGTTACCCTGAGATCAATCTACTGTGTTACCAGTCTGTAACCTCTGTATCTTAACACTGCCAGACAACTATTGCTTGATCAAGAGATCTTGGTCTCAGAGTCAATTCGGCTACTAAAGGATCCCCAGCTCTGAAATGCTTGAGTACATCAGCAGGTTTAGAGTTATCTGTCTCAAAATACCTAAAAGCCTGGTCACTGGAGAGCTGTGATGGCTAAGTCATTATTGTGTTAATTTGATCAAGCACATTTTTTTGGAGGGGACAGACTCATCTGTTCACTCTATGTGTGCAATGCTCCCTTTGATCCAGACACCAGCTTTCACCTCTGTACAGGGACCTGGCTCACAGAACAGCAGAATTCTCCTGATGAAATTAATCGTAGGCCAGTCTAGCTCTCAGATTAGTAGTAGGGTGCCATGGCATTCAGACCGAACAAAAACGGAAGGCTAGCTTTCTGCCTCTACTTAAAACACCTGCTGGTACTCAAAATTAGGTTAATGCTTTCCACACAAGTCTGGAGATTTGTGCATTCACACAGAATCTCACCTCTCACCCTGATGTAGGTTAATTAGGGAAGAAAGACCCAGCTGATCTTCTCTTCCCAACATGCACACATTGCCAAAAATTCAATTAGCAAAAGACACTATTAATTATTAATCAAATGGATGAATAAGAAAAGGCAATCAATCAAGTTCTGGGCAAGACTGGAGTAAAGTTTCATGCAGACATTAGTCAGGTCTCTTCAACAAAGGCTGCATCATAGCAGAGTGTTATCTTTTAGATAACCACACCACAGCTTGTAAAGCCCAGTAATGAAAAACTATCCATTAGTCTTTATTTCTCAGATCAGCTCTTGCTGTCTGATATCTCTCAGAGTTTACTTCTTAATCCATTCTGGAAAGCAGCATTTAATAAGCCATCCTGACATGAATTTATTGGGCTCTCTTCACAACACAAGTGCTGTTAAATTGCTTCCTACACACTAAACTTTTCACCATCAATATTTCTGAACTGCAAACTTGAAGGTCCTTCAGCTGTTAGTCTGTGTTTGTACAATGCATATTGTGTACACTGCAATATGGTCCTATTGTGATATAAGGGAAATAGGAGAGCCTTTTTCTCAAGTCAAGTAAATTACAGCAGATATAAAAGGAGATGGAATCATTACTCCTGTTGCTCTTATTATGAAACTTGTCTACAAATAAAAATTTATGCTCAACTCAAACACTTCCTGAGGAGAAACCATCAGGGCAACACATTCAAAATCTGGTAGGTTAAAGAATAGTAACGACACCAGAACCCTCATGTAAAAAACTACTTTTAGTCATGACTAATGGTAAAATTAATAATGAACATAGTGCTTGCTTATGGAATAATGGAAAACACTTGAAAGCAGAAAGCAAAACTGAACTAGGGGAGCGTGAAGCCAGAGCTCTAAGAGGACTGTGACACTAGGATCAGATCAGAGAGAGCACCAAGTTCTTCAATGCCAGATCAACCTCTTCCTCCAACACTACTGCTTGAAGAGAAGATTCCTAAGAAGTGACCTGACAAGGCAGTTGCAGTTTGATATTGTGAGCAAATAGATCTCAGCTGTCTAACCTTCCACCCAAGAACCAGGATGCACTCTTGTACCTTCCACAGCTCTAATGAAAGCAGTCTAGGGTAGGTGGCACTAACGCAACTTGCATTTCTCTTCCTTAATTGATGTAGGAGGAATTCAGTTCTTAATGTACAGAAAACAAATTAAAAACAATCAATACCTGTTACAATTAAGCACTGTATTTTCCCTGCCAAGTGGCATGAGACAGGATTTTGTATAAAGCCTTCTTACCAAATGAAGTCGTGCTAATAGAAAATCATTAAAAGAAGTGCTTCCAGCAGACACTTGTTTTGACTTTCCCATATTCTATTACAGGAAACACAACAAGAAGCAAGGTAAAAATAATGAGTTAATGAATTTAGGAAAAATACACAGTTTGATAGGACATTAAGTCACAGGTAAGAGATGAGGTTTTGCTATTTCAAATGGAAAGTGGAGAATAACAGGCAGGTGTCTTCCTTACCTAGAAGACTGCAACCAAGACAATTTCGTACACAAAGAACTTGAAACTGAGCACAAATCTCAGCCACTCTTTAGTTATGACAGAGCTTTTTCTATTAAAATGGAGGCACCAGCACCTAAATTTTTTTATTCCCCTAACTTCCTGGGAATAAGAGCAAAACCCAGAAAGATTGCCAGCAGGTACATTTGTAGTTTTCCATCTGTGTCCTAGTAAGCATTTTAGTTGTGCTACATTATGAAATGGAAGATGTTTGTGATAAGAGGCAGTCAAATCAAGAAGTATATCAATAGTCTGTTAGTAGCTATATGTATGCATTTGCTCCCGCAGCAGAACGTCTGTGCCTTGTGCAACCTTGTATGGCTTAGGAACAGGACAGCAAAGACAGCTGAAAGCACAGCACACTCACCTTTCAAAAAACGTAATAAAGGTGCATTTATTTCATCGCAGCTCTACCCAAACACCTCAAGAACACAGCATAGTAGCGTTAGAAGCTGTTAACACATCAGTGCCCCAGAGTGTCAGTGTCCGAGGGGCTTCAGCCCAAGAAGCTCAATTTATCTAGAGAGGGTTACATTTTGGTTCTAGTTTGTTGAAGCTGCAGTTTCAAAATCAGCTGTTTCTCAAACTTGTTTAGCTACTTGCATTAAGCCAAAAGGAAGTGTTCCAAGAGGTTTATGGCTGCTAACAAATGCCAGTATTTGCAAAGAAGCATTATTTTGTAGATTCAATTATAACATAACAGTTGTGTAATGCAATTTAGTCTAATTCTCTGCATTTATAGCTCTGTATTAATGCCAAACACCATGAAATTAAAGGGTTTTTAAAGTAAGATGGCTTATGAAAAGACGTTTTACAGCCACATACAGTTTTCCAATTTCGGTGCCAGAAGTCAGTATCTCTCTTTTTACAAAAAAAATATTTCAAGCATCAAGTTCAGATTTCAGGGCCTAGAATCTGAGGTCTCGGACAGCTGCTTCATTTGTATTCTTAAAAATGCCACATTGAAAACAAAAATCAGATTTTACTTCTTGATTTACAGACCATAAGCCATACTTAGGACAGCATTAGCAAGTTCTGTTCCCAAGGTGAAATGAATCAGCTTGTAAGTGCTATTTATATGAACAGTGCCAGTAGTTTGGCTTGCTTTGAATTTATCTAACTGCCAACTACTCAGTGTTTTATAGAGACATTAATCCTATACACAGGTATTTGTTGCCAAGGGGATACTATCAACATTTGTCACAAACAATGTGTTAACATAATACATATTTGATTTTCTTAAAAATATCTGTTTATAAAGTAAGAGAGGAGATGAAAATATGGACTACGTAAGAGCACTACTGCAGCCTTACAAAGGGATATCAATGGGACTGGGTAAGATACTGACTGCAGAAGTACAGATAAAAGCAAGAACACCCATGGAGAGCTTGATTTATATGTCATCAATCTCACAGTTTAAGATGTTAGAAGACCAGACCAGTAAAGAAGACATTATTAATTATGCTAAAACCACAAATACTTACAGAAATAAATTAATAGGAACATTTAACCAAAGTGATGTCTCACAATCTCCTTCAGAAATCTGCTTTCCACTGGTTTTCTGCTTCTCAAGTGACTTCCAAGACAGACTCTAAGGAGAGGTTTGATGCAAAAAGATAACTAGATCCCTCCAGCATTTCACTCCACAGACATGTTGCTTATTTATACAAGATGTACACCTAACATCCTGTCATGGACCTAAAGTGAAATGAATACATAAGGAAGTAGACTGTAAACCTTACAGATGTTCTGTGTTGAAAGTGTCTAAAGCGCTCCCTTGAAAAGCAGTTATTTGATGGGATACAGTGTTTTGGAAAGAAAAATTATAGTGGTTTTCCCTTACTCTATTCACCTCAGGTGTACATTGGGAATCTGTGGCATGAAAAAGATCCTCAAAGTGGAAGTAGAGACACAGTTTACCTATTTATAGCCTAATTTATTCCATTTGCTTTCAGAACTAAGATGCTTCCTGTTAGCTGTAGCCTAGAGAGGCACATCTGACACTAGTTGAAGGTGAGAAAAAAATGTCTTTTTTTCTTGTTCCTGCATGGACAATTTCTCAGGTTTTATTCTCGTGTTGCCACTCACCTGATGAAGAGTAGAATGGGGCTAAATTATAGCTCAGCAACAGGAGAGGAAAGAGGTCAAGAGGGAGGAATAGATGCAAAGAGGCACTCTGCAAGGAAATATTTCAGTTGAAGGCAAAAGAGGATTTATTGCCTACATCACAAAGTGGTGTTAAGTGGCAAGCAAAAACTGCTTGTAGCATCTTCACCACTTGATCCAGCTTGATGTACCCTGGCAAAAAGACAAAAGAAAAATGAAGATTTGACTAAACTCTATCTCTGCCAGGTGTGACCTGGAAATCAGGTCAAGTTCATAAGCAAGGACAAAGGAACCCAACGTTTCAATATGTTTTGCATGACAGGAACGTTTTCTGTCTGCTGATCTGCAGATTGCCTCCACACATCCATGAGCTGGGTATCTCCTGTTTTAATCCAATGAGCAGTAACGGCTGCAAATGTAATGCTCATTTTATACAACTGCTAGGAGAGCCACATGCCATACTACCCCACAGTCATTCCTTTAAAAACAAGGAGTGCTTATGGTAGTCAGCTCTTTAATAATGTAAGCACTCCTAGGCTTTGTTGCCACACTGCAATATTTACAGTTTCTTGAAACATACCAGGCATTTTTCTTTCCTTTGAAACAAGAGAGCAAAGGCTTTATTAAAAAAAACAACACACACAACCCACAACTTCTACACATAAATTACAGAATGTTCTGCCCAGCATGAGCAGTGCTCATTGCATCCTTTTCTGCAGCTCCTTACTGGGAGCTGGGACTATTTTCAGATAATTTGGAACATTTAAACCAATCCAAATAGTAATGAATTTACCAAAATCACTTGAGTTTCATCATTTTGAAGTGCAACTCACCAGTTTATGTCACCTTCGCAAACACTACTTCAGATACCAGCACGGAACACGCGTAGAGAATATATTAAGGTTTTGAAACACAGTGCTAACTTTAGTTTCTTTAGTAACAGCACTCACTGGATTCTTCATCTGGTATTAACTGCAGAAATGCATGTGTGGTCTTTAAAATCTACTTTCTATCTCTACATGAAGAGGGTTAGAAATTTCAGTCAAGCAGAATCTTTCAAGTACCAGAATTGTATTCAAAATAATCTTGAAACTACTCTGAATTGTCTTATTCTTTATCTTCCAAAGATAACTAAGCCACTCTGCAGTTTGACACATGAATTTATTTACCTGAAGAGCTCAGTTTTTAAAACACTGCCTGATATCTATCCCTCATTTACAAAAGCTCACCATCTGGAAATGGCAAGTTATCCTTACCAAGAGCAACAGAGTTGTACAGAGACAACAGAGTCTTAGAGACACTATCCTGAGAGAAAAATGTGATAATATTTGTGTTGTTTTCAAACAAGCAAAAAACCATAGACCTGCAATAAACATTTACATGTCTATGGATTCATAATACCAAATATTCATTGCTGGAAAAGACTTCACGATTCAGTATCATGCAACTTGAAATGCATCAGTCATGAAGGACACCATCAGAAAACACACAACCCAATAACAAGTTCATAATTTCCAACAAATTACTAACAAAGGTAACTTGGTCAAGAGATGTAACATAAAAATTGGTTGTAATTTGAGTAGTATGGGGCTGTGGCTTACTGAAGTTGCCATGGATGCTCACTGTTGATTGCAAATTCAGTTACTGTATAACAGGAAAAAGATGACCTTCCATAAAATTAACTTTTTTCTGCTCCTAACTCCTTGTAAAAGGATTTATCCTCCAACTTGTAAATTTCAATCGGACTTAGAAAGCCAGTATCAAAATAAACAAATCTCAAAATGCATGTTTCCAAATAGTCTTTACAGCTGGATGCTTAGCAAACCACTTTTGGTATACTGACTAGAATAAAAACAGATGAAAGTCACAAATAGAACACTTGCTGAAGACTTGGTTCTATAGAAGTTGATTCAGACCCTCATTCTTGCAAGTGAAAGTAACCACCAAACAACAGGTTGTTTCTCCCACTATCTGTTCTTATCCTAACTGCAGATGCAAGATACTATGGAAAATTCAAACCAAACAAAGAGACATCAAGTTCATTCTGCTCCTCGTTTTCAATATATTGCATCTCAATTTTTATATCTGCAGTGTAGATACCTGCCTTTGTCACCCAGAACAAAGTTGTGTTAAGTCTGAAGATGAACTAAACCAATTAAACTTCTATCAAGGCATTTAAAAATGCTAAACAAGGCTCTATAAGACCGGTAGCACACTGACAGTCTCTCTGAAAACACAAATATAAGTGCAAGTTTCAAGCAGGCTCCAGCTTTCCATACCACAATCCCTGCCATGTAGAACTCCTATAGATCTACGTCCACATCACCCCTTATAGCACAATTTGCTCTACTCTATCTGAAGCAACTCTGGGTTTAAATCACATTTTCTTGGTTGTGCTGTTTGCTGCATGATAGTTGTACGCAAGAGTATTTAATAACCACTTACAGTTTAATTCCCCTCTCCCCAAACTTCCTAAAGACCCCAGAGGCTGTGAAAAGTAATCTTAACACTGTGCTTTTTCCTGCCTTTGTAAAATTTATTCCAATACTGTAAATTGTCAAATGAGTTTGTATAATGTTGTCATTTCTTCCTAAGGACAAATGTTTATCACAGCTGCCTCAAGACAGCTATCTTACTCTCCATGAAATACTGCAAATATATTCAGCTTGTAATGGTGATTTTTACAAGTCATGTTCATAATGGAAATGTTTCCTGATTTTCCTCTGTTTACAAGAAGACAAAGCTCACATTGAGACGAACTATTTAAGATGAACACAATGCACAGCACAACATATTACCCCTGTAAATTCAAATGCCAGTCCTTGATGCAAAGAGCACTTCTGTCAGTTTCTGAAGCAATTAGCATCACCACAATTATATGAGTGAGACCTTTTGAAAACTGAAAGGCCCCTAGTTATAACAACTCACCAAGCTGCCGGTAAAAATGACTGCAGTTACCTTACCTGCAGGGTGGATTACACTTAGACAACGCCTTATTCACTGAATCACAAAACGCTTCTTATAAAACAATGGATAAAATTCCTTTCAAGGCACCAACGTAAACACAGTTCAACAACTGGGGAGCTTGCAAACCTTTTCATTTCAGAGCCAAGTTTGAAACTCCATGACATTTATGAGCTGCTCCACATATGCCTCGAGTGTGACAGGTACAGCAGTAAAAACACAATTAAAAAAAATAACCAAAACATCACAGCAAATATCCTAGAAGTAAGACATTTTGAAATCTGTTCTGCTTCTTATGCCTTTGCCAACTTCAAGCTTACTTCACTCCTCCCTGGTTTTCTATTTGGAAATGGGTTTTTCATTTTTGTTGGCCTCCTCTTAGACTGAATCCAGATGGTTCATGCTCAACTTTTAACAACAGTCAGCTGCAGCTTTACTACTTCAGCTTGGCATGACAAGAGCCATATTTTACAATATTAGGCTGAGCATTGAGATGTAGAACATCTCAAGCTTACTCCCTAAAATAACATGTTTCCCTCTACTTTTTATTCTTAGTTTATTCTTACTGTTAGAATGTTGATGGACTATCACAGGCAGCTGCTGCTGCAAATTAACATTATCATTGCCATGCAGTAATACTATTTTCAGAAATAGCCACAAGTAATTGTGAATGCAAAAGGCAAAAAACAGACTGTTTCTCTCAAAGTATTTTTTATGCATGATTTCATTATTCCTTGAAAGACAGAACGATCTATTGTGTTCATCACTTACTCTTAATTATCATTAGAGCAAAAAGTTATACTGCTAAGTAACAACAACTCATGTTTCTCAACAGCGCGCACATTTCACAGAGAATCAATTCAGATACAGAGATTTTATTTCACTTATTTTCCTTTCCAGTTCCTCACATCACATGGCAACACTAGTAACCGAGTGGGATTTACTGCCTAGCTGAATAAAACCGCCAAAGTTCCCTTGCATTCCTGAGAGAACATCTGATAGATGTCAGAAGATCACAGGGCCCCCACAGTCCTTTCTGAGCATCACTACCACTGCATTGGAACAATGAAAACTGCTAATTGTGAACTAGTGGGAAGAGTGAAAAAAACTCAACCTATTAGGAGCACTTACTTGACTGGAATCAAGCCACTCCATTATCATCTTTCCAAAAGACAACTGTGAAGGTACAGACACAAAATGAAAACACAAAACAAAACACCAGAAATAAATCCAGCAGATCACATCACTCTCAACAGCAGATCTTATAAAAATACATCAACATAGAGATATTTTTAAAACCCTATTTGTCTGGTGAAGACCAGCACATTTATTTACCTGAAAGCACCACAGAACAATTACTTATATTGCTTTCAGGTGAGTTTCTATGCAAGTAAAGCTGGATTCACAGACTCAAATAAGTAATGCCTTTCTCTTGCTCATTAGCCTGAAGTCCACTTCTGCTAGTCACCTTGCATCCAGTCATCAGGTGTGTATTTTGGACATAGGAGTTTCTGACTACTACAAAGAAGAGAAAGGTTGCCCAGGCTCATTAACAGGAAAGCTACAAGAGACAGTATAAGACACAGCAGTCCCACATAGTGCATTTATCGCACACATGTTCCAGATCTCTACCACTGCTATACCATCTCTGTAAACAGGAGCAGCATCAACAGAAGAGCTCCACCCAAACCCCTGAAACAGTCACCCCTAACTGGTCTAATTCCATAGATGACTTTGACTGTTGACTTGTGTAATATTTCCCGGGATTCAGATTTGGACTACAACACCAAGAATCTTTGTTTGGATTTCATATGATTTTCTTCACGCTTCCCAGCAGCTTTGCCACATCTGTTCATGGCTAGAAGATGAAGGAAGCAGACAAATTAAGAGTTGGAGAGCCTCCACATCATCCACATTTCTGTGCAGATTTAGCCTTCTACATATTTCATATCCAGAATTAGAAAATCAGTTTCAGTACAAGACAGTTGCTGTTCCACTGAGTCAAACACACTGTATTTCCTTCACAAAGGATCTATTACACCTTCCATTACCCAGTACAAACATGATTCTTGCTGTAGTAGAGAAACAAGCATCCCATCTTCTACCTACAGGAATTTACAAATGGCAAAAGTAAACACCATCACATCATACAATATAAAAATGTATTAGAAAGATGTCATGCCATTATGGCACATCTGAGAGTCAAATTTAGTAATGAGTGCAAGTTGCCACTGAATTTCCAAAACAGGAAAGAAATGCTTGCTCTTTACTAGATTTTTTAAATGCTAGGAACAATTTTCAAATTGCAATATATTAAAATGGTATTAACTTCTCCTAGATGAAATTATGTAAATTATATAACAAGGCTTCATTTTTACACACTCAAAACTCTTTTGGCTTTACAAGAAGAGTATCACATCAAGCCTGTGGCAGCAATTTCTCTCACACTAATGTAACTGCACCAAGTCTCTCATTTATGAAAGAAAGCGTTAATCACTCTTATTTTAAACCTCAGACTACTTTACTTCTACTTATCAGCATTAAACATACTCCACCCACATGCCCCGCAAGCCAAATGGTGTGAAACAGTCATTACAAAGAATGAAGTTAAAAGTTAAAGACAGCTGAGAAGCAAAAGTCAAATTACATATGCATGCTATTGGTTTAAATGAAAGCAGTGCAAGTGTGGAAGAAGTTGGCCATGAATATTCATCCCAATTCCATCATGAGCTTAAATGCTGCCATAGTTAGAACCTTCATATGTCTGCTTTCAATGACATAAGCATTTGAGCTTTACTAATCATGTTAGAACAACAAAAACAAAGGTCTAAGAACAAGAATGGCACAAATACCATTATAAGGACAAGTGAGGTCAGAATTTTATTAGCATCCTGAAGAATGAGATCCCTGCTCTGGAAGCCAGCTAGCTTTACCAAGCACTCGGCATGGTGCAGAAATGCCACTGTGTGTTTGGTTGCTAGTGCCAAGGTGGTCAGCATTTGAAAATGCTCTGTAGATCAGGAATAATTCATAACAATACTCACAGAATACCACACAAAACAGCTGACATGCAGCTCAAGACTAGTTTCTGAACAGAGAAAAGGCACACAAGTGTTACCTTATTGTCACCATTTAGTAGTGTGCTATTGGAGATAAAACTACATCTTAAAACTACACTTCATTACTTAGGGTGTTTTTTAGGACGCTTCAATACATGCTGCTATCCTCAAAGGTTAGCCATTTACACTTACCTTTATTCATTAGATAGATAACATTCATTTGGACTCTATAACCACTTTCCTTATTAAAGGACATTTTTAACTGAGAACATTATTATAAAGAGGGAAGAGACATGGAAGAGAGTTTACAGGAGCCTACTGAATCACAGCTCCTCTGCGTTTGAAGGCAGAAACAAAATTCAAGGGGTGAGGGTAGGCTACACAGGGGCAGGAAAATTAAAATAGCTTTTCATGCCACAGAGGTGCAGAAACCCTGGCATCACTGAAACAACTGCCACAAATCTTCCTTTGTCTTTAGGGTATCCACTAACATTTACTCTACCCTTGCATTTTCAGTGGTTGGAGTCAAAAGATAAACCTAATGCAGTGCCAGAATACACTGAAGGAATGAGATGAACTTCCACTGAGAGAAGGCAAAGGCTGTGCATGATTAAAAGAGACCATGAACTTCCCTTACCACCTCACATCACATCTCAGAAGACCAGCTGTAATTTGAATTCACAAAGAAGCAGCAAAACAGACCACATATCTGTAAAACACTCAGAATAGTTTTCTTTCATGCTGGGGGGAGAGCAAAATGTTTAAAGGCTTTATCACTGCAGTGGAACAGATAATTAGGCAATTAAGACTATGAAAAGTGGACAAATTACTAGTTCCAGATGAATTGTATTGCAGAACAGAGACGGGAGCAGCAAGAAAACTGAAATGAGAGCCTTTGGCAAGTGCTTTAATAGCACAACTAAAAGAGGGGCAGCTCAGTAACAAAGGTGAAAGGATAGTTAATTTGCAGAAGTCTATCTCTTTGGCAAAGGAACATTTTGAAGGAGTTGGGCCCTAATATAATCTCTCTTTTTCTTGTGTTGATAATTAGAAGACATTAATAGAAATCCAAGAGTTCCCATTCCAGCTTCATTACTCATCACCCAGCAAGGCCCTCCTGTACCAGGTTTTCAATGTCACTAGTGATATCTTCACACGGAGACTTGTTGTTTAATCATTCTGCTCAACAGGAACCCACCAAAGCAATTCTCACCACCCTTATTTGCTCATGGAGCACGGAGGCTGAGCCCGAAGTTCACAAACCTCAGTAATGCAACAGAATAGCAAAACCTCACACAAAATATTCTCCTCCCACCCTGTTTGAAGTAACTTCAGCAGAGATGTTGCTGACCATACGCTGTCTATCACCACACTATTTTACTTCCAGAAGCCTGTGTGGGACTCCTCCCTGCAGGTGCTGGACCTCTCTCCAAGAAGGAAGCTATTCTTGTCCCAGCAGATGTAAAAGGGTATACTTCTCCAGAAATATTTTCTTTAATGCATACATCTCACTATACAAAGCTCTTGGTGGAAGAGGCCTTCTGTGGCACAGCAGCAGAGACCTCTGACCTGCTGCTAAGGCTTTCCAAATGAGAACAGAGAGAGAAGCTGGCAAAATCCGCTACTCTAGATCTGCAGAGGTACCAGCTATGAACCTTCTGGCTTACAATCTTTCAGCTTTGTAAATGTATCTGAGGACTTACCTAAGAGGCTGGTGACTGCACAGGGGTATCAGATGTGCCTGCTCCCTTACTGTTTGCTGCAAGGAGAAGCTGCTGTCTTATCACACACTCTTCCGAAAGGAAGAACTTTGTAGCTGCAGCTCAGATAGTCTCATTTCATTAATATAAATAATCAAGGAGAAAGATAAAAGCTACTATTAAGACAAAGGCATACAGCTTCTGCCAAGAACCCTAAGGATTATATCTCATTTACCTGTGGAGTATCTCTCACCACAATCACCCTGAGAAAGATCACAGTATAAGAAGGGAACTCATCATCACCTTGAGCATTACCAAAGATATTCCTTGTAAAAAGTTTTTCTTTCTTCTAAATAAATATTGTTACTTTAAAGAGTATGAAGAAAATGAGGCAGGAATGGAACAAAGTACACAGGCAGTATTGCTTGAATATTCATGAGCATGTATATGGTTAAAAATCCCATAACTGCAATATATAGTGATTTCTATTTCTTGGCTTTACACGTGGAAGCTTAAATAACAGAAATACTAAACAACAAGCTCTGGGATAAACATACAAATAAACTTAACTCTTCTTTCTTAATTCAGTACTCTTGAGAGAGATTTCTAATAACTTTCTTTCTAGTTATGGGTTTCATAGGTAACAATATAGACATGTTTATCTTAACAGGATTTTGATACCTATGCAACAAATATACAGTTTATTTGTTCCCAAATCTGGTTCATCCACTTCAAAACGCAAGCAGCTGAGTAGAGAGGGAAAAAAAAGTTTATCAGAGTTCTAAAATTCCCTGAATCCTAGGAAGTCACTCTTATCTTATGCAAGCAGCCTGAAAGAGACATTGCCATAGAAAAGATGTACTGGCTGCAGTGACAACGATTGCACAACACTAGTATCTTTCAGAAGAAAAGGGAGGGGAGGAAGCAAGCCTGGAACACTTTATAGTCTCAATACTCATTTCTAGCTATCTATATAGTGTTATTCTACTGTCAGACTCAGTGCTCTTTGCCAAAGCAAGACAAGCAGTGAAGGCACAGGGCTGCTTGAATACTCTCCCTTAGATGAACTGCTCTAGACAAGCACATGTGAAAGCTGACCAGAACATAAATTTCCTCCTCTTCTCTTAAGGCAATCTAAAGCAAATAGCAAAAAGGTTTTTTTGCCAAGCACATTAGCTCCTGAAAGAAAAGAGAAATCACGAAGTACACCAAATAAACCATACTGACATGCTGCAGAGCCCAAGGTCCTGCATCCTACTGCTACCTTCTCTTCCCTACCCTATTTCTCCCACTATGTTTTTTATTGCAATTTTCTTTTTTTCTTTTCAGAAGACAACATCTTCATATTAATCATGAATTGTAACCAATATGTAAGAACCCTTTTCTGTGTCAGACTTTTGCAAGTTTTCATTCTTTCCCATTCTGGTGTCTGACTGGGTGAAGAGGGAGAAAGAGTGGAAGTACAAGAGGGTGCAATTTAAAATCATTCTTCGTTTGGAAAAAATAGCTAACCTGCCCAATATTCATAATGTGAAATAGGCATTTTCTCATGCAGACTCTTTTTGAGGCCAATAAAGTTAACATGAGAATTCTGTCTTTGAACTGTATTTCTCTCCTAGAGAGACAGATTGAATAAATTTTCCCAGTTTCTACAAAAGGAATCTGCACTTAACAGTTCTTGGCAGCTTCACATTTGCTATTTTAGAAATCACCCCAGACTGCTTCAGTTTATCCTAAAAAACAACTTAAACATTAAAATTCATGCAAGAGCACATGTGCTCCAGACAGCCAGTAGAGCCACATGCTTCTGAGGACTCTGAACTTACCTAAAAAAATAAATGCTTTTTATTTGCCCCTTTGCTACAAGCACATGAAAAAAGCTCCAGACTTAGCATTTAAAAAAACCCAACAAACCACACATCATAATAGGGACTCTTCAGCCTTATACAAATTCATCTTCTAATAATTTGATCTGAACTGTGTTCTCAACTCCAGAAATCCCACCCTCTCCCACCAAGCGCACACACACACACAAAACTTGAAGAAGTCTGACCCACACCTAAGCATTGTGCACATTTCAGCAAGCAAACGGCAGTCAGACATAACGCTGTCTACTACTGTCAGGAGTTCCCGAACTGATTACCAATATACAGAGTCAGCTATGGTAGATCATGCTGAGAAATATCATCATAAACAAAAGCTCCAACAGAAGTCTTCAACAACTTGTATCAGTGCACTATCAGAGAGACTACTACTATTACAACAAACACAGAATTTACTTCTCTCATCGCTTCCCTTTAAGTGGAAAGGACAGAATAAATAAGTTTGGTATTGTTTCAACTACACATCGTAGGGCAGAGACAAGCAAAAAATCAGATAAACTAAAGTTATTCCAATGCTTATGATAAGCAGCGACCTAGATTTGGAAGCAAGGTATACACATGCTTCAAACAAACAGAAACATCACAGTACAAAAAGACACAGTGGAGAAGCACCGAATATTGACAGTTATGATGTCCTTACATTTTTTAAATAGTACATCAGTTGCTTTAAGAACACATCTCCAAACACAATAAAACAGCCTGCTACAATTGGGAGCTATCAGCAGATTAACAAACAGAGGTTGTAACTACACGAGTTACAAACAATTATGTAAGGCTTTACAGCATTGCTCCAACCTTCACTGCACACAGCAACTTCTTTCAAAGCAGCCAGTTCAGAGACTTAAACCAGAATACCTCTGAAGAAACAATAAACTCTACCACAAGCCTCCTTAAAGTCTACAACTCTACCTTCACAAAAGTAACAGTACAGAATAACAATATGAACCATTTACTCTTACCTTTGCTGAGGGTGCCTGTGATGAGCTTGAAAATAGTCTGAGCAAATTTGACAATCCCATGCTTGCACCTCTTCGAACAGCCACTCATGGCTCAAACGGGCTGGAACGGCTCTTCGCACACAGTTCAAGAATATAAAAAAATAAACCCACAAGTCTTTTACAAAGTTGAGACGACAGTTCGTGCAATGCACAGAACTCTCTGCTCTCACACGCTGAGCCCCAGCCTCTGCACCGAGGTTTGCTCTCAGAAGCTCCTACGAAAGCTGGCAGCAGAGCAGCTTGCGTATCGTGCCTGTTAAAGGCATAGCTCTGGTCCCAGCTTCGGCTGTGTCTTTGTGCTCTACCCGTCGCGATGCCTTGATGGAAGGTGCTTACCAGAGGCAGCCACGGTAGGAGAAGGGTTTGTCTCACCGGGCTTTGCAGACTGCCACGCCGGGCATTACTAATGCAGCTGGAAGCAGACTGCTGACTGCTGCAAACGAAAGCTGCTGCTGCTAGAAGACCGTTTTCTTGGCTCTCTTTTCTAGATGATTGCATTAAGTTGTCAATTTTGCTCTCAATCAGGCCCAAAAGAACCAGAAAACAACACTTTTTTTTCTTTCATCGTAGCACCACTGTATTTGTAGTTTTCACATAGAAGGCTGCAGTGCATTCCTTTGCAAAATCTGTTAGAAGCAGGAAAGCAAAGCCGTGTCCACCAGAAAAAAAGTCTCTTTTCTTATAATTTTAGATGCTGCTCTGCTGGTTATTTGCTCAGCACCGGGGAAGTGCCAGTCAGCCTCTGAGAGATAGTAGAGCTGCTGCTCAGACCTCTGGCCAGCCCAGGGTTTTCTCACACCGGTACTTTTTGTACATGCCTCACCTTGTGCTCCTCCGATGCTCACAAGCCTCCCTCTTACTGTACTGTGAGTTTATCCCCTAGCAACAGCCACAGCTCTGGCCTCTCCAGTCAATTGTTTCTGCGTGCCTGGAATACTTCAAAGAAAAGGATGATGTGTCCAGCAGCAAAGCAGAATCCTCTCAGAGCTCCTGACCTTCACCTGAGTGCTAGGTCGAGTCAGGTGGCTTTAATTCATGCTGAAGTCCTCTCAGGTGTTTTTAATAATTCCCCAAAATGCATAATTTGCTTGTCCCAGAGTGGGTTGCACAGCAGATTTCCTCAGGTTCATGTTGTTGCTCATTAGTTAACTTGATCAGCCCATAGCAAAGCCACCTGAACTTGTTGTTACCTCCAAGCAGTAGCAGATGAGTCCTTCGCCTCCACCAAGAAACAAGCACAACAAACAGCTTCTCATTTCAGGGAGCAGTGCTAATCCCCTTCACTGCAGGGGCACTGAACTGCTTTACAGTGTGACTTACATCCTCCTCGGGCAAAATTCAGAGCTAGGCCAGACAGTTCACGGTGCTGTGAGACTGCTGATTGTCCACCTTCCCACCTGGCACCACCCTCCGCAGCCTCCCCTCAGACTGGCACTGCTGTCTTCCCACCTCCCCTCACCCTACTGACCTCCTTAGGCAGGGAGCCATGGAGCCCTGCTCGGAAAGTCTTTATGTCTCCACTTTTTACCTCAGAAATAGGCACTGTGACAGGTAAAAACTGCTGCAGAGGCAAAGTTACTTCAGTCATAGCCACAGTGCTAGCGCCTGGGCTGTTACCCTTAGCTGAGCCATCAGGCCCTGGACATGCTGCCCAGCAGCTTCCACCCAGCTGCCTCTAACATGTGATTTTGCAGGCCTCTTTAGGTTTAATACTCCCTTGTTCTGGAAAAAATCCTAGCATCAGAGGAAATGTTCTACACAAAGCATGTACAAGCTCTTGACTCTGGCCAGTGGAGGTAGCAGAAGCCTCCAGGCCTGCCGCCAGCCCACACAGACATGCCCTGTCACTGCGGCCTCAACGCTGGCGGTGCACTCCCACGCAGGCTTTCTCCAAAGCCAAAATGGTGCCGGCAGAGGAGAGGAGAGGAGAGGGTTCCTTGTGCCATCCAATCCTGCCCACCCAGATTCCCACAAAGACCCAAAGTCCTTGTGGCCAAGAAGGAAGGCAGCCTGGGTTGCATCAAGCAGAGTGTGGCCAGCAGATCAAGGGAGGTTCTCCTCCCCCTGCGCTGGGTGAGGCCTCCTCCCGAGTGCTGTGTGCAGTTCTGGGCCGCTGTTGTGAAGGTGCCTATGGAGGGCTCAGGGCGATCCCCACCCTAGGCGCGGGAGCTTACACAAGGTGTTTACTTCAACCTTGCCAGCAGGCAGCCCAGACTCGAAGGCACCAGTCTCATTGTGCTCCTTTGTCCCCCTTAATTTGTTTTCCCCAAGTTTAGGCAGGGCAACACCTTTCGGGGGAACATGGCCGGACATGAAGAGGTCTGTAAACACGGGCGGGCATTTGCGGCCCCTCAGTTCAAGAAGGAGAGGAAACTGTTTGAGACGGCACAGCAAAGGCCTGCAGAGATGATGAAGGGACTAGATTAGCTGTTTTAGGAAGAAAGGCTGAGGGACTTGGGGCTTTTTGGCCTGGAGAACACTGAAGGGGGCTCTTACTAGGGCTTAAATAAATACTTTAAGGGTGGGCGTGAGGAGGATGGGGCCAGACATTTTCCCATGATGCCCAGCAATAGCACAAGAGATAATGGGCATAGGCTGGAACCTAGGAAGTCAGTCCCATGTAAAGAGGAGGAAGCAGTCGGGTGCTGGAACCGGCTGCCCAGAGAGATGGTGAAGTCTCCACCTCTGGAGTCACTCAAAGTCCACCTGGATGCCATCCTGTGCAACCTGCACTGAATGAAACAGCTTTAGCAGCAGAGTTGGATTAGATGATCGCCAGAGGTCCCTTCCAACATCTACCATCTCATGATTCTGTCTTGAGGTTCCTGCCACCATCATCTTCACACAGACCCAGCCTTTATTATATAGGATATGACTTCCCTGTATCACTAATTATTGCACTTGTGTGTATTCTTAGCCAGAGGTTATGAATGAGAATCTGAGGCAGAGATTACACAAATTTCTGAACACTGTGAGAAACATATGCTGAATACAGATTGGTGTGTGAGTTTCAGGTGTAAAATAGTATTTCTGCCCCCTACAACACGGATTTCCAACCAGGAAAGCAAACAGTACAGCAAAATGTGAAGCTGAGGGGTGGGAAAGAAGGGGCAGGTGTTGAAAAAGCTGACAGTCAATTTCTCTGGACCATTCTTGGCTTGATAACTTCAGCTCAGTACACAAAATGAGTGGTAGATTTGATGGAATGAATGGTGGGAAATATAGTGCTAAGTAAATCCTTCATGAAGCTATCTCCAAGGCTTGTTATTGCCAGAGATCCAATTCAAAGTTGGAAATGTGATTCTTTGCAAGAAAAAATAAATTGTAATAAGGCAGTAAAGTGTCAATAGGGAAATCAAGGGATCAGCAGGTTGTTAATTAGTATGTCTTTGTATCAAAATTTGCAGCATGCTTAATTGCATTTATATATACATTATGATATAATTGGAGGGGGGAGGAATGTAGGACAATGGACTTAAGTATTCCTGTAGTACAGGAAGTTATGAAGAGGAGAGCTGGCAGATCCTAGACAGCACAGTAAGGTTCCCTGGCACTCTAGTTGCACACACACAATAGGATTTCTTCTGGGATATCCATTTGCCTCTTTTGGTCCACACCTTATGGTTTAACCCCAGAGGGCAACTAAGCCCAACCCAGCCACACACTCAATCCCCTTGCAGCAAGATAAAGGAAAGAATTTCACTTGGGTATAAAGACTGATCATGAGGGGCCTCAAATTACTCACTTCTGTTACCTATAGGTAGTACAAAGGCAGCTTATTCTGGTTGTAGTAAATGACTACAAATGTCTCTGAGAAACAAAGGTGCTATGTCCCTGTTTGAACTGTTTTATAATGTGCTCAGACAACAAGGTACATGTAGACAGATGGTATTTCTATATATTGTTGTCTATTAAATTGCTGTGTATTACTAGAAGTCTAAGGTGGTCAGTTAAGGATAGGAAGGCATACAAAAGTAAGGTTATTTGAAAGGAAAATATTTTTTGCTGAAAGTTTTCAGATAATAAATTCCAAAACAATACAGAATATGCCCTCTAATGTATTTGAAATTGATTTCCAACATGTCTAATAACAGACTGCAGTAGTTACACAGCACTGAGACATGTAACCGCTTCCCTTACGCCAATGCTTAGTTTAAGTTTCTGCATGTAACATCTGAGAACACTCTATAACGAGTTAATTGTCATCCCAAAGATATATAAAAGTGCATTGTAGGAAATTGTTCTTTCCTAATTTGCCATTCAGGATCTCAACGTGGGTGAGAAGTAAAAATATTCTCCAAGTAGTTAAGACTCACATGAAGCAAGTTCAGCCAGGGGTTCAGTCAATACAGTTTCCACTCACATCAAAGACAGATAAACCTATTTGCATCAGGAGAAAGTTTAATCCCTTAACTTGAAACCACACAGAAAATGCTCAAGAATAATCTTTAGAATAGGTATGACAATTAGACTGCGAACTGGGATGCCCAGCTTTCTTACTGCCTTCTCTAGTGTAAGTAAAATCAGGATATTTCAGTGGGGGTCCATTGGGTTTAAAAAAAAGCAATTCCAGAGCTAACTGCTCCCAAGCATATCAAAGTATAGCATCCCTGTTATCCAATTCGCCTCACAGATATTGTCATCATGCTCTGGAGGTCAAAAAGCCAAAGGAGGTGATGGCTGGGTGCTGCCAGAGAATATATTCTATTATTCAAGGACTTTATATTATTTTCCTTGCATTTCTGCTAGTTGGCATTGTGGGACACAATTGTCCAGTGGTTGGGTATTTGATGTGCTCCATTCTTGTATCTGGCTGCAGAAAGACTTGTGCACAGAAGGCAAAAAGTTGTCACCCTAAGAAGGATAATCCAAGTCACTCATTTTCTCTGATTTGGAGAAGCATCTCATTGCAGAAACTACCTGCTCTCAAACTCTTCTCCAGAATTTTTCTCTTTATAAGTTGCAGGGGGGGGGTTTGGTTTTTTGGGTTGTTTTAGTTTGTTTTAATGTTGGTTTGATGCACTGTTACGTTAATCCAATATGGGAGAGTAAGATCTTTCCTCCTGCACTGGAAATTGCTTTCGATCTCTGCATGTTCATCTTGAACCTGGTTGTCCTGAATGTCAGAGATAGAAACTTGTCTGGACCATGCCACACATTCCTCCCAGAGAAGAGAGATATGGGAAGAGATGCTATGCCCTGAGTCTCACTCAGATATGGATGCATAGGGGTGCTGGGTGTTCTCTTAGGTCCAGACATGCTGTCACAGCCATACTGTATTATCTTCATTGCACTCCCAAGGGCACAGCTGTCTCAGGATAGACCATAAATGCAATTTTAATGATCTCTTTGGAAGCAAGTCTAGCAACTACAGGCAATTGTTCCTACTTGCCATGTTCCAGATTACTTCAAATATAAAGGTAATTAACACAACAAGAATCACAATATTATTGGCTCCTAAGAAAAATATAGCTTCAAGGAACAGCTTTGAAAATCTATCTGCTGGCAACAAAGAACTGACACTTCACTTGTACACATGCAGCCCATGTGGGCAGACCTCTTGGCAAGCTATTGCCTATGCCATTATTAACTACAGTGATACCATCATTAATAGTGAGCTTTTTTTATGTATAGAAATCTGTTGACATTGTGCACAAATACCTGCTTTTCAAATCTGGTAAACTGACATACAACCAGATGGCCTCACTTGCCTGTGATTAGCAGGAACAAAGCATCAGCAAATTTAGAATCAGCATCTTCTAGCACTTCAGCAGCAGTATTCCAGCCCATTGCTTTCTGGCCTTTACTACTGGGCAGATAATGGCCATGCCACATTTTTTGTCACTCTGTAATTCCAGTCAGTATCATCAGAGCCTCTGGAACCTCACATGAAGATTTCTTCATCATTCTAGACCTTATTTTTTTGTGTCACAGTAGTTATGTCTAGACTCAGACAGCATTCCCCATTGGAGAGGAATGTATATAGACAGTGACACATCAGTATTTCCATAAACTGTCCACTCAGATTGGATCATCTGTTTATTTAATATCCCTTCTGTCAAGCATGACTAATTGTTTGTCTATACAGAAAGCCAGGGAAAGAAAAGGTGCAGCAAACAACTAAGAGAGTCAAGGTTTGGATGTGAAGCCTTTTGCCTGAAACAGGGTCATGCGTACATATGCATACAAATGCACAGAAATAGAAGTTAGAATACTGTAAGGGTTTTGGAGGTTTGTTTGGGTTTTGTTTGTTAGGGGGAGTTAATTTCTTTTTGTTGGCTAGATTGGCTTTTGGGGCTTTTTTTTGGTGGTGGTTTGGGCTTTTTTTTTTTCTTTTTTTTTTTTTTTTCCTGCACAGTAGCAACCTAATGCCTTGGACTGGGAAGTGACTTGAAGCAGGTGGTTTGTCTGTGCCTGTGAAACTCTGGAACTCTGTGCAGGCAGAGATTTTCCCTACAGAGAAGGCTGAGGCCAATGCCTAGATGCCTCTTTCCAAGCCAAGCACAGTACTTGCCATGCAAGTTTCCTGCAGAGAAATTGGCTGGAGTTCGAGCACTCATATTCCAGCAGCATTCCAGCACCTTCTCTTGAGGTAGCTTGTCACTCTTCCTAAAATACACTGGTAATATCATTTTTCAGTCTGGGATGAGGCTGGGCACTTTTTCAGACTCTTTAATGAATTTGAATACATGCGAAGGCTAAAGCAAAAGGGTGCTACACCACATCCCTGAAAATCACACACAGCTTCTGGCAAAAGCACTCACCCAAAAAAATCTATCCAAACACTTCACAGTTTCACAGATTCTGGCTACGAGAGCCCAGGAAACACTATAGTGGCTTTCATGGTGTCTGCCCCTATCACAATACAGTAGGAGATTAAAAGCAGCAGGAGAAGCAGAGCCATACACAGGCTCTGAAGAAATTTTCCATGGGAAAGTGAATTCTACTTAGTAGATAGAAACTTGATGGCTGAACACGAAATGCATGCTTGCTGCCACATTTCCAGCAGTGAGGTGATGTCACTGTTTTAATGAGGTCCTGCTTAACTTCCACCTTATCCCTGGATTCTCAGCATAGTTGTGCTATGAAAAGAGGTTAGACACACTCTGTCATTCAAACTCACAATTTGCTCCACAGTCACTAAGGACTGAGATCCTAGCCAGCAAATAGAAAGCTTCTCTAAGCACAAAGAGCTTATATGGAACAAAGTGACTTGCAAAGCTGGAAATTGACTTGCAAAGCTGGACGTGGGGAAAGGGTGGTATTAATCTTGCTCTTGCATCAGGTTAGTGGAAGGTAAAGACAATTTCCCCAGAAAGATACCTACTATCCATAAAAATTGTTCTAGTCTGAAGGCAAGAGATTTATGTCTCCTAAGTAAGCTCCTTGGATAAATTAGCTGGGCAGAGGTGATTATAAGCACCAAAAGAAAGGAAAAAAAAAACCCAACACCAAAACAAAAGAAAACACAAAACCCAGAAAACAAACCCAAAACATTAAACCATGCTTCCCTGCATTTTGGTGGCGATAATTTGTCACAAGGATCTCCAAACTTGTAGGCTGGGAATGCTTACATTTAATCAGTGACTGCTCTTAGACCTCAACTCCAATGATGCAGAAGCATGCATGTGTTCCTTTTAATTTCTAATAGTATCAGAGCACGCATGAGCTTGAGTTGTCTCTGAGTAAAGGAGGAGGAAGGCAATAGCTAATATGTTAGCCGTGCTTCAGTGGCTTGGTAGGACAGGCCCGAACAAAAAAATGAAATAACACTGCTGAGAATATCAATGGGAAGAGCTATGGCAGTAAGAACACAGCTCAAGAGGCACTATGTCACAGAGAAATTTCCTCAGCATTTCAATTTCAGGTGCAATTTGAAATATATTCCTTTCACTCCCCGTTCCTCACCTATTAGGTTTTCACTCAACTTTTAGTTAGTTCACTGATGCATTCATTCATCTGGACCTGGTATACACCTTGACTAGAAAAACTATTCTTTTTACATAACAATTATCTCGGACAAAATTGATTGAAAGTACTCTTTCTTTTATCTTGTCATGTAAACTATCTCATACTATACATCAACTTCATACTTATTTTTAGCATCCCAAGAATCAATTTGCCTCAACAAAATAAGGTTTAATGACTTGGCACCTGACAGCATTATAAAAAAATTGTCTTTAGCTTTGTGCAGGCATTGTGAAGCAAAGCACCTTCAGCCTTTCTGAGGTCAGGAATCTTGTGTTACTTTCTGCATCCTCTTCACTCTTGAGGTGTAGGTGCATTAATTTATGCAGCAGGCACTGCACTTCTCAGAAAACAGCGAGAGAGATTATATACTTATACATTTTAATGAGCTATAACAACTTGTTCTAGTTCAGAAAAACAAATTCCAAGAGTTACATAAAAGAAGGTCACACTGCCTCCCTCACCTCCTTTTACCTTCACCAATTATTATTTTTTAGTCACAAAAGAGGTGCTGAAGCTTTTAGCAAACAGTCAAGACTTCCCTAGTCAAAGAGCAATTAAATGAAAGGCACCTACAATTTTGAAGCTATCATTCTTCAGACAAAAGCTTTGTAAAACTAAGCTTGTAACTGCCAAAAAACCCAAACAAACAACAAAGAAACAAATAAAACATAACCAAACCAAAACTAAAGCAAGAAAGATTGTTAACAGTAACCCAAACCTGTTCATCCAAACGTAACTGTCACAACTGTTAGGCTTTTGTTTTCTTGTCAGGAGAATATGCCCAGCCTACTATGACAATCATATAATAGTTTCAAAGGGAAAAATTGAAAAAATTGAGGTTAAAAGGTTATTAGAAGTCTTATGGAAGTAATGTATTGATTTGAGAACTTCAGCACCTGGTTTTATGACATGCAACTGCGTTTTTTTGCAGATAAAAGTTTATACACCTCCCCCAAAATGTTGCTGTTAATAGCCTGATTCTGCTAGTGGCTAGATGATAACTCTAATAGATGCAAAGTTATCGATGGCTTTTGGACACAACTAGCATCTGAAGAAGTATATCATAGCTGCCCTGTGAATGAGTGCCCTGAGGCACTGTCATAATACAGAGCGATACAATTCAATACAGCCTACAATAGCTTGATTATATAGTTTGTGAATTTGTAGACACCTGTGAAAATGGATTTTCTATTAAGTTTCTGTGACTTTTGAAAGCTCCACTAATAAAAATGCTAGTCATATTATCTTGCTTAAAATTAATCAGCCAGCACAACAGAGTAGACATCCTGGAATGCGCAGATTGTGATGCATGTAATCAAACTAAACAGTCTTTAAATTACCTTCTGGTGAAATCTGCTCATTCAGGCAAATCTACAAATGTTTATTACTCAGCATTTGGATAAATTCTAAAATAAATAAAATCAATCATTAGTGTAATTAATATTAGTAAAATTTGATTTACCTATGATCCTTTTGAAGTATACTTCTCAAGTACTGTGCTTTAGGAAAATATGTAAGGGGAAGAAGTCCTGGCTCAGCTAATAATGACCAAGTATCTCTTGTCTTGAATGAATGCAGAGGTTTGTTCCTGATACTTAAGCAATAAGAGAGGCAGAGGAGAAGACTAAGGGGTGACCTGATTAATGTTTATAAATATGTAAAGGGTGAGTGCTAGGAGGATGGAGCCAGCCTCTTCTCAGTGACTCCCAGTGACAGGACAAGGGGCAATGGGTGAAAGCTGGAGATTCCATGTGAACTTAAGGAAGAAGCTTTTCTCTGTACTGACAGAGCACTGGAACCAGCTGCCCAGGGAGGTGTGGAGTCTCCCTCTCTGGAGATATTCAAGATGCATTTCAGTGTCATCTGCTCTAGGTGATCCTGCTGTGGCAGGAAGGCTGGACCAGATGGTCTTTCAAGGTCCTTTCCAGCCTCTGACATTCTGTGATTCTATGGTTGCAACTCATTTTTCTGCACACATGGTGTAAAAGGTTTGGTTGCATCAAGGTCCATAAAACCCATACCACAGGTGCCCTTCTCTCCTCTGATTCCAATGAATAGTAAAGCCTAGTTTAGTTTTAAATTATTTTGTTTGCTTGCTTGATTTAATAATTGTCTTTCATTTTTGTATTCTGCTTTTTAAAATTTTATTTTTAACCCATTCTCATCAGTAAATGTCAGAATTCTTTGACTACAATAAAAGGTAAGTGTCAAAATAGATGGCATTTTTCCTAGCTGCCAGATGAGGAGAACTGGTGCAAAGGCTGGCATACTCCATTTCTTGCAGCAGCTAGTGACAGAGCCTGATACAGTCCTCTATCTACTAGTTGTAAGCAGACATTAAGGAAAAGATCTAGTTAGTCACTAGACTGAGATGGCTGTGAACCAGCATCGCTCTCCAGCTGTTATGTCAGCTGGGTCACAGACTGAGGATAATTCCCCCCCCCACTTTTCTTTGCATTGATCTATTCTATGTGTGCACTTTCAGGCACCCCAGTACAAAGAGATGCCCAGTGAGATTTTGAATGTTTTAGAAGTAGATGGTAGCTGCTTACTTCCTTGAGTAACTCTATGATCTTCTAGCTTTCCAGCTGTTACAGCTAAAACCCACTCAAAGGAAGGAGTGGGATGCTTATCTAGTTTTCCCTGAGGATGCTCAGCAACAGTATTCTGAAGTACTAAGCACCATGCTCCTTAACAGTACCACTTGTGTGGGCTCAAGCTCAAAAATTGCTGGGTGAGCTCCTTCCATGAGAATTGCTGTGGGCTGGTCTGAAAGTTGATTATGAAATGCTAAACAGGAAAAGAAATGGGTGATGCATTTTTGTTTTCTTCTTATTTTTTGTCATTTCTATTTTTAAAATCAATTAAAGCTGTTGAGATTCATCAAAGAGGCAATAAAATGATAGACAGTGTAGCAGCAGGAGAAGGCTGATAGAATACCTGCCTCTCCAGCAGCTGTGCAATCAGCTTAAAGACAGACTAAAAGAAGAGCCACAGGAGCTGGGGTAGAGCTTTACTGATGTAAAGTGAAAAAGGCTCAGGAAATTTTGGATACTGCAAAAAGGACAACCTGAGAGGAAGGATATTTTTCTCCATATTTGATTCTAAAATGAGCAGGCAAGCCTCAGCAGACCACGTTCTTCTACTGCCCCCTGACATCTGTACTATTATCTTACTATTTTTATGGGTTATTAATAAGTCACTCTTTCATGATTTTCCTTGTCATTTACAAATCTCCTTTGATGCCTTTCCATGCTTTGAACCTTGGAAGTGGTCACACTGCTGCTTAACAAAATCATCCATTTTCCCAGGTCGGCTGTGAATTTCCCAGTCAATGAAGAACATTTGAGTGTATTTTCTTTTTCAGCTTCTCACATCTTCAAAAACTGTGTACACAGCTAGTCCTTAGGCCACTATGGCAGTGTTGTCACTGCTACAAAATAGTGTGGATGCATTCCCAGACCACCAGAGAGACAAAAATAACTGCAGCATGGTTTTGATTACCCTGTGTTCTTACACCTACCAGGATTACGGGAAGGTTGATGGCTTATGAAGCTATCAGAGCCATCAAAGAAAAAGCAACAGTGCTTTTAAAAAATTCAGCACCAATGGGGAATGTTTGTGAATCAGTTTTTAAATTCAAAGCCAAATGAAAAAGGCACACAAAAATCATCCTATCACTCAAAAGATTGGCTTTGTTCTTCCTTACAAGACAAAACTGTTATCACAATACTTGAGTGACTATACAATAACATATGAAAAAGATTTGCCTTGGTCTTAGTGACTCTTAGTATCTGCACTGAACCTGAGGCATTGTACTGACAGGAATGCACCTGAACAATGCATGGGCTTACTATAAATTATATAACAACTTTGATCTGTGTCAAGCTAGCCAGACATCTGCTACCTTTTTGTTAAAAGATGTAGGAAATACATTAAAACGTCAATATTTCCACATCAAAGCCACGTTAGCTGGGATGGATAGGGATCTGTGGTCATGATCTTCCCAATAGAATAGCCAACCTTTCAGATCAGTTGAGCTAGGCAGGTGGAGTGAAACCTGAGAGCTGCTGCCAAGCATGAAAATATTCTGAAGGCAAGAACTCGTGGACTAAACACCAAGAATACATAACTGGCAAGGACATAATTGCAATGACAAAGCAATTAGAACAAAAACAGTTGCTGGAACACTTCCGACTGCAAGAAGTCTTAGCCTCACTGACTGAAATTGGCCCTGCCTCTACTTCTCTGAAAGCACTTTCTCTTTAGAAAAAGAGGGTTTATTGACAATGTAGAAACACTTAAAAAAGATTTTTCACCAATTGCACTTAATTTTGATGTTAAATATAATTTTAAACCAGAGAAGCTAGTATGTTCATCTTAAACTAAATAAGACATTCAAAGGTTTAACAACTGAATACATAAAACATCCAATCTGTGTGGCAAAAGCAGTCTGTTTTGTATTGTGCCACTTGATCATGTTTGAGGGGTTAAGAATCCAATTTCTAGCACCTTCCCTGTGGGCTATACCATAGCGGCCACTGGGCCACCAGCGCTGTGGCACGACCACTGGCAGGTGGCAGCAGTCCTTCAATGTCACCTTTTCCTCCCTTGCAGATGTGGTAGCTGGCTGCAGCACAGTTCAGCTGCCGGGACATTGTGCATGTTGCCCAAGGAGCAGAAGGTGAGATTTCTGTAGGGAGGCACTGTGCTGATTAGATCTAGCAAACTAACTGGCTGTTGAGAGAAAAGCTAATGACTGTATATTCAAAGAGCACCTTCAGTGAAAATCAAGCTATAAAAATACAATTGTGAAAAGACAAAAGAGGAACATAAGTATAAAAGCAGAGGAACTCGTGCCTTTTCATGATCCTGACATATTTCAGAGTGAAGGAGCTAGTCATGATATGCTGCTTTAATCTGACAGACGATATGAAAAGATCTCTCTTTCAGAAAGGAATGATTTTAAGCTGGCCTGATACAAGATATGGTAGAAATACTTGTAAGAAAGGATTGTAAGTCTGTTTCGTGCCCTTGAAAAACTCCTGCTAAATGTTCCCCCTCCTATAAATTCATAAATAGACTCTGAGTGTCTGTGCTTAATCAGCTATGTGCTTTCTGTCACTAAGTGCTTCATATACCCTGTCCTTTTTATAGTCTTTCTTCAGAGCAGTTTAAACCCAGACTGTATTCTAATTTGCTTAGGTACATGTTTGTGCAGGGCAAAACATCCTTTGGTTTGCCAATGACTTTTGCAGTCTCTAAGCTAGCCATGTTCACCAAGCAGAACCAGTTTCCAGCAACCCACTCCCAGATATTCTTTTTTATTTCAGTAGTAAATCCACCTTTTGCACCAAACCTAGTGTTAAGTACACAAAGTCAGGGAATGTATTTTCATTTAAAATGAAATAGTGATTGTCCATCAATAGCACCTATGAGCACCATCCACCTTTTTTGTACAGGGACAAAGTTTCTTAGTTTGCCTCTGCAGCCAGTGCCCTATGTAGCAGGCCAAGAGCTACAACTTGCTTCCGGTTGCCCTAACGTGCAATTGGAAAACTCAAGTGAGAAAGAGTAAATAGTTTCCAATGGAATCAAAGGCAAATTTCTGGTTAGCTTTAAGTGTTTAAGTACTTCACTGCAGTTTTACTACTTTGGTATTACAGTGCAATGATAGTGGCCTAATCTGCCTAAGTTAAAACTTTGTTTCCTGGGATAACTCTCATAGCATGGGGAAAGAAATATTTCTGCTATGAGATCATTCCCACCATCGCCATTTCTCCTAAACACAAATGTGACTCTACAAAACAAACCAGTTGCATTGATCACTTTTCTAGATGTTTTGTAAAACATGTCTCAGAAGGAAAGCTATCTTCTCCAGGTCCTGATTTACTTAGGCCTTTTCTACTCAGTTACAGTTTTGGCATGTTACGTGTAGCAGGTACATTGGTTTGTAAAGCCCTTACATGCTGCCCACCTGGACGAAGCTCACACACCTCCATGTGTTTTCATAAGGTGATTAAGGACTGGTCAAAGGATTCCAGTGCTTCTGTTCTCCACATTAAGATCAGGTGGAAAGGTCAGAGAAAGGGAAAAACCCAGATACAAGGAAGAAATTCTTTATGAGGGTTGTGAGGCAGGTTGCCAAAAGATGTTGTGAATGCCCCATCTCTGAAAGTGTTCAAAGCCAGGAAGGACAGGACTCTGAGCAACCTCATCTAGAGGAGGGTATCCCTGCACACATTAGGATTATTGGAATTAGGTGATCTTTAAGGTCCCTTCCAACCCAAACCAGTGACTCTAAGATATTTTCCACATAAAGATACAACTATCCATAGTGAGTGTTGTAAGCTTCAGACTTTCACAGTCACTTTATCAGCTATGCTTACAGGGATTTGACAGGGCTGTCCAAACTCTGCTAGTTTTATTGAACCTACGTATGAATTTATAATCTGTCATTGTCTTCAGAGTGTCACACAGAAGAGATCATCACAAAAGAGTGTGAGGAAAAAAACCCCACCAAACTACAAAGGCTTTTTAGTAGTTCTCTGAGATTTATAATATGATAATTATTTCCTTTACTCTAACAGTTCTGTTTCCCACTTGGCTCTTAGAGAGGCTCAATCATATGACAGATCTGAGGGGGAGGATGTTTCAGGATGAAAAGTACACCTCAAGAATCCACTGCTCATTCTGGGAGCACCATGATATTGTACTCAAAAGCATCACTAAAGAACTACTATGATAAATCCCAGAGGGGCTGTCTAGAAGGAACTGATCTGCAGAGAAAGTAACAGTTTTGGAATGATATGTAATTTCATTAGAAGTGTCTCACCTTGATGGGTATAGCCTCCAAAAAAAGTGAAGTTAAATCTAGCAGTTGTGATAGCAGCTGGTCTTTGCATCCTCTGCTGCACACTGCCAAATCCCACTAAAGATAACAGGTACTGAGGTATTCCCATATCTAGCATCTATTATCCAATTTTCTAATAGTATTTAGTTGGGAAGACATGATTACATTAGAGAAAATTTCCCCAAACCTAAGATCAAGAGCGGGATTGTTGAAATAACAGATAACAACAACTACAGGGGAAAACCCAAGACCCTCTGACAGGTATCAGAAGCATGTGCAAAGGCTGTAGAACTAGACATGGCCAGGACAACTGAGACAAAGCTGTTTTACACTAGTACCATGTGTCACCACCCTGTATATCTGAGCCAACTCTGGGCAGCAGGAGCGGTCTTGCTAAGGTTGAAAAACTCTCGTGAAGTAAATTCAAGCCATCTGCTGAGCCAGCATCTCTCCTCCAGATCTATTAAGGCCATCATCCTGTTTATTCAAGACCAGGTGTGTCAACCTTTGAGCCAGTAGAGTCATTAATGGCTATCAGCTCTTCCCTGCCACACGCCTTGTTTTGACACGACAGAGGACTGGGCTATCACACTATGACAGCCCTACAAGTAGGTTCTTCTGATGTTCTGAAAGTTGTACCAGTTTATCAAGGTCTGGTATGGACAGACAACATGGAAGACAAAACTGAGTTTGGTTTTTTTTTTTTTCCCCAGAGTTTAGCATTAAGTTTTGAAAAAAAGGACAGCAGATTTTGGGATCTAAAAAACCAAAAAGCACTACAGCAAGGTGTTAGTATTCATGCTCTTCACACAATTCTATTTGCAACTACTGATAGAGTGATTCAAAACAAGGAAGGGGTCTAGTATTTTGGCAGATACCTGTGGGAAGGAATTATGCAGCTCCATATGACAGTGTAGCAGAAACAGCAGGAGGAAGCCTAAATGTGGGAAAATACACCTACATTATGCAAAAGCACACAAAATGCCTGATGTATTTACAGGTTTGAGTGCAATTTCTAAGCGATTGCATGGGGCCCCCAAGAAGAAAACCCTGCACACATCACTCACCCTCAAGAGTGAAAGAGCGACATCTCAAGGCAAAGTGCCAGCTTCAGGGAGCGTGTAGGAACAACCACAGGGACAGTATCTGCTGCTGTTAGAGACCTGCAGTGTACAGGGAATTAAATGTCCCATAACAGTAAATCACACTGCATCAGGAAACTGGCTCTGCAGCCAACTTCTCATCCTAACTAGCAGAATTGTTTCTGCCAATAGCTTGGATCAGCATTGTAACTGAGAGCTGCAGGGAAGCTCACTCCCTAACTTCATAGGAATACAAGAGTAAAATAGTCTTCCGTAGTACCAGTTGGATAATTTGTGCTGTAAATAAATGAGGGCCTGGCCCCACTGCTCAAACCAAACACTCAGTTTCATCTGATTTATCTACTCTAGATTTATCCATTAGTCAGAAAGACACAGCTACTGAACAACCTGCTACCCACAAACACCCCTGAGAGAACACACATTCACATGTGTTTCTGTAAGAGACATCACTGCAGGGGAAGCTGCTTATTAGATCATAGAACTGTTATTATATCTTTAAGCACAGAGCAAATTTATGACTGAAAGAAGCATACTTTGAGCCAATTTAGCCCAGTAATGTACATTAAGTCCATGAGATTTATGAGCTATTTAAGAATTTAAACAGAATTAAGGACAAACCTTACAAATTTCAAATAAAACTCCCCCTCATTCTTGACTGCTCAGTATGGTCACCATCTTTGGTATTAGTAAGCCAGCCTCTGAGCCTGTGCTGCAAAAACAACCAAGTCAGTGATAAACAAGTTTGCTGAATTTATACAAATTCAAACTAATGCTTTAAGCACTGGCAAGAAAAGCACCATACCACCAGATCTCTCAAGAGAGTTTTGAGGCAGAAATCAGTGGAACTGCATTAAAAAAAGGAAAATGTAAATCAAAAAAACAGAAGCTGGTTCTCTGTAAGATGAGCCCTAAGATCTCCTAGTGCCCATTTGCAGTGTTTAACCTCAACAGGCTAGAGAGTCCCTAAAGAGAACTGCACATCTTCAGGGGGCAAATGAACCAAGAAACCTTTGGATGACTGCATTTTAGACAGGGGTTAAGTAAAAAAACAAAGAAGAGATGTCTCTCTCTCCCCATTTGTGAGATGCCACCTTGCCAATCAGGTAAAACAGGTGACTAAGGACAAGTTAGCTAAAGCCAGTCAGTCTCGATTCATTACTGAATAGGATTATTTCTACCTTCATTTACTCAGTGGAATCCTTACACTTTACTATATGTGAAATACACATCCCAGGCCAGTACAGGCAGAGCATATTTGCTTAAAAGAGTCATTAACCTGTTGCTTTATGTTTTTAAGCAAGTGCCTATCTGCACAGCTGAACAACATTGCTGTTCACAAGCCATCTTGCAACAGAGCAGTCTTCATTTCACTGAGCTCTCACTGACTAGGAAAGCAACTGCAGATTTTAGTTGCCTATCATCTTTCTTTCCTGAAGAGAGGCTGGGCATCCATCAATTGCTATCATCTCCAGATTCTTAACTCACAGGTTCCCCTCTAAACTATCCACTTTGAAAGGTTTCTTCTGAAGATCTCCACCTCAGCAAGTTATTCTCTTGGCTTTGCCTTTTCCTCCATATTTTTTTTCCTTTAGAAAAGTGAAAGAAATGCTCTTAGAAATAATGCCTTCCTTGACTACAATACTATTTATCTTCTCATTCTAGCTGTCACTCCTTATTGGAATCCTTTCTTAATCACAATAACAGGAACTGCTTAACAAATAGATTTTGCACTGTGATCTGAAATGTTCATTTGCCTTTCTCTCACCTTCCATTTCCTTCTTTACTCAGCAGCCTTGAAATGAGAACTTATTACCTGTGACTCAGGTAAGGAGAAACCATACACTGCTGAATGCTGTAGAATAAGGAATGCAGGCAAGCATTACCACTATACACCCCAAAGTGTTGCAAGTCAGAATTCACAGTGCCAAGGAGAAAAGAATTGTGTTTACCTTGTTTTAAACATAAAGAGTTTTGATTGTTAAGGAGCAAATGCATACAGGCTCAGTACAATTCTGAATTAAGTGTTCTCAAGTTTTTCTATTGATTTTTGGAAGAACGGGACAAAGGCAACATTGCCTAGTCTCCAAAGCCATACCTGGCAGAGATTGATTCTGTAATCAGCATTTTCAGGTTCCAAATAGCTGAGACTAAGTTGAACTGCTTGGAATGAATAAATTAGAAATGTTAGAAATAGCAGTTTTGATACCCTGAATTTTTAAGTCCTACAAGACGATAATGGTAAAGACATAAAGAAAGAACTAACATAATTTGATTGCCTGAATTCCCATTCAGAATACTGGCAGCCTCTTCACAAAATCCATTACAAGATAAATCATCTCCTGCTATAGCTTCCAGCACCTGCTAATAACAAGGTATGTTCCAATGCTGCTAATGAGAGGATAGAGGGGCCAAGTGGTGATATGCAGTTTATTTGTGTCTTCTCAAGGGAATTCAGTAGTCTAATCCAAGAAAGCTCACTTAAACTTTTAACAACTTGTTTTAAATGTAGAGCCTTAAATCTAGGAGAGATATAAAGACAGTCACATGGGGAAAAAGCCCCAAAAGACTGCACTGTCTTCTAACCTGGTTGATTCTATGATTCAGCCCCTGAGATGGCAAGGCAACTCTGAAGCTTTGTATGCTTCTACTTCCACTAAACTTTCAAAGTAAATACTTCTCTTTCATGGAAGTGCAGACTGCTAATTTTCATTAGCTAAAACACACCTGCCAAGCCTAGCCTGCTACTGTCTTGCTGGGATTATAATTAGGAATGAGCTTGACAAGAAAAGGCTCATTACTTCTTACACAAACTCATTTGATTTCAGTATTTCACTTGCAAATTTCCAGTGCATTATTTTATCTTAGTGACAACATGCTGTTGTAACAAACATGCTGTCTTACCCCTGAATAATATGTTTGCATCACTGTTTGCTTACTCCTATATCAATCACTTAAAATTAGATACAGAAATCATGTTGAGTCTTCTCAAAACCTCTGGCTTTTAAAAGAAGAAAAATTAGAAGTCCCTTTCCCTGCTATTAGTAGAAGAGCATATTCATCTCATCGTAGCTCTTCTCAGAATGTTTTCTGCAGGTCTTCTTCAGACTAAGGTCATTATAAACAACCTTTGCTGATAAGAAACTTCTGCTGACTAAGGTTATCCTGAAAAAAAAATGTTACAGTGATTATAAAATGGTTTTGTGCCCAAGTGTATGTGTACTTATGAGCAAAGCTTCCATGGAAAGCTGATTTTTCTACATTGGCATCTTGAACCATGAACCTCATTTCCAGTACCTCCTCCTCAGATGCATTTCTACCAGTTTACAGACAGGCAATGAATCAGGCACCTAGGCAGCAACATTTCAGTGTTGTTTGAGTTGATCTATTAGTACAGTACATAGAACTCCACAGAGGTTTTTTCCTATGCTGCTAGAAGGTCAATATTTATATGAAGTCAAAACAAACTATAAGCCACTCAGCTTCCCACTACCTACATAGGTGACACACACTGTAGTTACTTCAGCTGTCGCAAGACAATTAGTGATCTGGAGGACCAGCATTAGTCAAAAACTAGTAAAAACGTCATGCTAAACCATCCCACTCAGTCTCACAGCACAAGAAACAGCACAGGATTGCAGGAATACTTTGCCCATATGAATTTGCAAGGAGAAACAGGAAAGCTTCAAGTGTTTCCATCAGCAAACATTCCAGCCATTTAAAGAACTGTCAGAAAACCATAGAGCCTTGAATAGCTGACATGTTCACATTTTTTTACTACATATTTGACAGATTGGGCAATTTCTGATGATGTTCTTAGCACTGGCAAACATTTTAAATACTTCTGTGCAAGCTGGTGTTTGTAACAAAATATGGCTTTACTCCACAGTTTGAGTGAAGCTGGGCATTGTCTCCAGTTGCCAATTAACCCCCTAAGCAGCATTACTCATCTCCTCTTTAAGAACTTTTTTTCCTTTTTCAAAACACTCTTGAAATTGTGCTGTCTGTCTCCCTCCAGTTGAACAAGGAATGACATAATAAACAATATTCCAGATCCTTAAGGGGAATAACTAAGCAGGCAGAGAGACCTGCTCAGAATCATCTCTGGTTTTACAGATAGTTTAAGTGGTAGAGGTATATAGTGTCTAATCTTTACCCATTAGAGACATCTGGTTTTAAACTAGAGAAAGATTCAGCTCATCACAACGTTTTTAAGAGTAACTGAAGATGGAGTAAGTATAAATTTGTATAACTCCTCCATGTGTTGGCATTTCAGAAATATTTAGTGACTGTTCATAGTTGCCTTCCATTGTTCTGAATATCTTCATGGAAACATTTCTGTTGTACAGTGTTCCACAGATTTGAATGGCTTCAGGTAATGCTAGTAGGAGAGCTACCATAATGAAAACACTGCAGTGCTTGAGGTGGAGTTTGCAGTTGTTTTAGGTACAGAATGAACACTCTCCTATTCCAGCCACTAAGCACTCTGTACTTGCATGCTTAACATGGATCACACATATCAATACAGATTTTCAGTCTAAAGATCACAATACCATGACTCAGTGTTACTCATAAGACTTTAGTCCAGCAAACAACAAGCTAATGTAAAATATCCAAGTACATTAAGTATGGGTTCAAGTTCTGTCCAGAGAATCATAGAATGGTCTGGGCTGGAAGGGACCTCCATAAGTCATCTAGTCCAACCCCAACACTCCTCTTCTCCACCCCACAGTCAGCAGGGACATCCTCAACTACATCAGGTTGCCCAGAGCCCTCTCAAGCCTCACCTTGAATATGCCCAGAGAAGGGCTCCCAAGCACATCCCTGGGCAGCCTGTTCCAGTGCTCCACCACCCTCAGTAAAGAACCTGTTCCTAACAGTCAGTCTAATCTGCTCTTCTCTAGTTTGAATCCATTGCCCTTGTCCTGCCACTTCAGGCCTTTGAAAACATTTTCCATCATTCTAGTAGGCCCCCTTCAGGTACTGGAAGGTTGATATTGGGTCTCCCTGGAGCCTTCTCCAGGCTTCACAACCCCAGTTTCCTCATCCTGTCCTCATAGCAGAAACACTCCAACTCCCTGATCATTTTCATGGCCCTCCTCTGGACCCGCTCCATCTTCCTACACTGAGGGTTACAGTGCTGGACTCAGTGCTCAAGGTGAGGTCTCACCAGAGCAGAATACAGTGGCAGAATCACCTCTCTGGGTCTGCTGGCAACACATCTTTTGATGCAGCCCAGGATGTGATTTGCCTTGTGGGCTGCAAGCTCACACTGTCTACTCTTGTCTAGCTTCTCGTCCATCAGCACCCCCAAGTTCTTTTCCACAGGGCTGCTTTCTATCACTTCATCTCCCAGTCTGTATTGATAGTCTGTATTTTGATTTGAGTTCTTTCAGTTCTCATCTCTACCTCAAAGTTTAGAATCTGGTGTTTGTTTGTTTTTCTTTCTAGGAAAATCCAAGCAATCCAAACACTAGAGCTTTGGAGAAGAAAAGTTACAATTGTAAGGTTCATAATAAAATTGCAAACAATCTTACCATACAATTTCCACCACTTGAGAACACAAACTTGTACACTGGAAGAGCTTAACCAAAATGTGCAGTATTAAAAGCAGAGAATGGGAAATAATATCCTGGATAGGACTTATGAAAACTTCCAAGTTCAGAGAACAAATCCTGCTGATTTACATTTGAAATCACAGTGGGTTCCTTCTACATGCAAGAATTGAACTCTTAATACAACACAACACCCATAATTGAGGGAATTCATAAATTAATTAGTCACAGCATACATCTGCAACAAATACATATTTATATGTTAGTGTTCCCAAACAGTGAGTAGTAATGAAGTGTTCTGTGCATGTCCTTCATGCTGATTACCAGTCAGAGCCACCAATGCCCTAGGCACTACCCAGTCACTTAGTGTTACAGCGAGGAAATTCTGCAGCAGCTGGGGAGCTGAAGAACCTAGCAGGATCAGTCCTGGCAACTCAGTCCTTCCACACTGAAGACACATTGGTAGTATAATTTCACAAATGGCTGATGGAAGGCAAGATATTTGTGTGATTCCATCCATGTTTAGTGTGCTGCCCTTATCGCTAGGTTACCCAGCTTACCACGATAGTAAGTGTGTAATGTTTTTGGAAGAGGCCTATGGCAGGCTTGAATGACAGGTGCTCAGGATCCCATAGTTATCATCCTTCTCAGCTAATGGGAGAAGTGAGCAGCAGCCAACTCCCAGCAGTCTGATTTCCAGTGCAATGTATGGTCTATTACCAGAACTATGTGCCTCAACTCACTGCTAAAGTTTTATAACTTGATATAAAGTTACATATAACTGTCCAACCTCAGCAACCATAGAGGCTCATAAATATTCAAAATACAGGCTCAACTTGCAGGCATCTTTACTAAACCAGTGCCTGCCATCACTGTTCTTCAGAACAGAATTCCTCATTTCATCCACCGATCTTTGAAATGCTGGAACTAAATCACTCTCCCCTGCTTTCCATGTAGATCAAGAATTCCACTTATCTCACAAGAGATATGTTGAATACATACAGACATGTCATGAGGAAGCCTGATCTCCTGAGATTAGAATCATAGAATCAATCAGGTTGGAAGAGACCTCCAAGATCATCCAGTCCAACCTAGCATCCAGCCCTATCCAGTCAACTAGACCATGACACTAAGTGCCTCATCCAGTCTTTTCTTGAACACCACCAGGGATGGCAACTCCACCACCTCCCTGGGTTAGCCCATTCCAATGGCAAATCACTCTCTCTGGGAAGAGCTTCCTCCTAATATCCAGCCTACACCCCCCCCCCCCCCCCGGTACAACTTGAGATATATTGATATATTTATAGAAACATTTTTTATTCTCCTTAACAGCAGCAGCAGCCTAAGTTCTAAATGGGCTTTTGCCTCTAATTTTCTTACAAGACTTAGAAACATCCTTGAACTCTTCCTGGGATACCTCCCCTTTTCTCCAAAGGCGATATACTCTCCTTTTTATCTTTAATTCCTTTAGCAGCTCCTTGCCCATCCAGTCTGGCTGCCTCCCTCTTTCCAGTACAATGGCACAGCCTGCTCCTGTGCCTTCAGGAGTTCTTTCTTGAAGTAGGTCCAACCTCCCTGGACCCCTTTGTTTTTAAGCACTCTTCCTTTCAAGTGTTAAAAAAAAAAGAAGTTAAAGAGTGTGGCTTCCACTGGCATGAAAGTAGTGTCCAGAACTCAAATATGCCCTCATCACAGGGGTAATTGTATGCCTCAGCATACAGTAACCTAGCTTATTTGGCTATACCTGCAAGGAAACTTAACCTTTATACAGGCAAGTGGATGATGAATAACATTATTATGCTTGTTGCAGAAGTGACCATGTGTTATGCTAATAAGAAAAATGTTCAGCTGCATGAAAATAACCTTCCCTCTGAGATTATTCCATTACAGTTTAATGTTTGCTCTGTACTTCCCTTTGAATACAGAACATTTGTTCACAACACCGTGGTCCCACAGAATCATCTGTTTTTTCCCTTTGATGTCAAGGCCTTGCTAACACCCCACTCCATCCTCATTATCTGACTTACTACATTAAGCTGTTGTTCATAAGCTTTCAACAGTGGGAAATCTAATTCAATTTCTTACCATATTTTCCTCTTTAGAATTGTTCTTTTGTGAAGGGTGAAGATAAATTTAGATGGATGATGTGTCACTTGTGGCTCCTTTTAAACAGAGCTCATCAGAAGCCACCTATAAGCAAGTTCAAAATACTTCTGAAGTGGACCTCTCCTCCTGCTTTCAGCCTAACAAAGGCTGCTGGTTCCAAGTCAGATGACCTGCAAGTGAATTCATTTTCACTGACAGTAAACTCTTATTCACAGGTAACAGAGGGTAAAAACAGAATAGGACTTGAATGAAAGAAGAGAATGGTTCTCCTCAAGTGAAACACAACCATGGCTGTGCAAGCTGTTTTTAAGTCATCTTTACATTCTCTACATGGTGCTTTTCCTTCACACAACTCAGACTCTTACCTGTGCTGTCACTAGTCTGTTGACAAGTGCTGAAGTGGTAAATGGATGCACATACAAAGGAGCTTTTCTTACTAAAGAGAAGTAATAGCAAAATGGATTTCTGACTTGCCACCACAGGGCAAGAAATAGCTGGTTTAATCACTAACACCTCTGTACCAAAATTTTTTCAGGTTTCTGCCAAATGATGACTAATTCTGGGTGACAATTAATGCATTGGGTGAGAACTCAGTCTACACAGATTAACGCTGCTACTCTGCTGTGTACTTTCTGTGTGACCTTGGTGATGCTCTATGCTATGCAAGTTCTTATGCCATGCTCATCGTCTTTCCACCTAGCACATTCCAGCCGATCCACACCTGCACATTTATGTTAGTAAAAGGGAAAGCTAAAGGAGCAGATCTTGCAGCCACACAGGAAGATGTTGTCTGTGATGACAGTCATTCCTAGAACATTAAATTGCTCTGGAGTTTTCCTCATTTGTGAAGTATAAATGACCCTTCCTTTCTCTTCTGAACTTCTCTAGCCATACATACACCAAGGCCTACAAAAACACAATGCAGCAAGGGTGTACTCTCACAACACTACACAGCTGTGAGGAATGCAAATTTCACAGCAGCCCAGCCAGCACAGGAATAGCAGTGGTGCTTCTAATGCACACCAAGCACTCCAGAAATGCATAACACACTTAAGCAGGCAGAAATACCTAAATATTCATTAGTGGGCTTTTCAGATCATGGGATCCTCAGAAGTTTCTATAACTTCTGAGGGATATTTCCATAAAATCTCATCCCATCAGCAATTAGAACTGTACCTTTAGGACGTAGCTGCTGCTCTAAGGCCCCCATATCTCAGCTGCAGCAAGACAGCACTCAGAGATATTTGAAGTATCATTGTGACACTGTTTTCTTTCCTTCTGCACTTCAGATGTGTGTCCTTTTTATGTGCAGAGCTTGCAGGAGAAACCAAGTGTAACAAAACCCATCAGTTATGCAGAGACCTCCACTCCCCATGCAAACTACCCATCATCTGAGTTCTGACCAGTGACTTATTGAGCAAATGAGCTTTCTCTGATATGAGACTCAAAGAATGTGACTTGCTGCTTTACGCCGAAAACATAACCTTTAGAAATCACTACGTGGCCAAATGGTATACTCCACAACCCTGCCTCTCAACAGTTTGCTTTGGACAATACTGGGAGAGGAAAGCTGGAATCTTTCTATCAAAGATCAGTGTTTAGATCTGGTTTGAATTCATAAATAATTCTGGTATAATAAACACTAGGCAATGGAAACACTGTGGCTCCAGATGTGACTATAACTAACTCTGCTCCAGAAAGCACTGTGCTTATAACATGATTTGAATTCTTTCCCAGCCCTATACACAGTTTTAGCCTGCTTACTATTGCTTCATAAATAAAAATATTTACACCTTAAGCCACACAATAGTACAATAAAACTGCTATCTTAGGGTAGAGTACAGAATTAACTGCTACTAACAGCTTCCTTCCCAGAAAACGAGCAAGCAGCATCTCATTGCAAGCAATAGTCACCTAAAGTTTGTCTCCATTAAAAACAAAACAAAACAAAACAAAATAATCTCGTATCTCTTCCAGAAAATGCTGCAGTAAAAGGAACACCTAGAATTCCATGATCAACCTTTCCCTCCTTCCCACTTCTTTTTATATACTCCCCACCCAGGACCGGTTCCTAACATTTGAGAGGTCTCAGGTGATTTTCCCTTCCATTCATCAACCCTTTCAAACTATAAATGCCCATAACCACAGGGAAAGCAGATCATGCCCAGCCTTCGCCTCAGTGCTTTTGCTAGCCTGCCTCTCCCAACAATTGTCTTACTGCAGTCATTTACCCGATGAATTTGCAGAAGGAGAATTGATAGAAGCAAAGTGCTTTGAAAGTCTGCACAGTACTTTTAGGAGCAGAGCAAGTATACTCTAGCTGTAGCCTGTGCTAGTTTGAAGCTAGCTAGAATGTTTTGAGGAGAAGGATTAGATTACAGGCCGTGGAAGGAAAACAATGGTGATGTCTACTTCACTCACAGGCTTGCTGAGATGGATAAGAACAAAAATCCAAACACAGATAAAGGAGTCGTTCTTCTGCTGGGGAGCTCCGAGCTGCATTTCTCTCTCTAGCCTCTCTGTCATTTCTTTGATTAATCCACTTTGCTTCCTAACCCCCTGGCCAAACCTTCATTCTTCCTTGGGACTGGGGTAAGGTTGAGGGGGAGAGGGGAGAAGGTGGAAGGGTGGTTGGAAGCCCCTCCTGGGGACTCAGGTTTCTGGGAGGGCTGTTGTGTTTCTGTATTACCTTTTACTTTGTATATTTCTGTACATAAATATACAAAGTAAAAGGTAATACAGAAACACAACACCAAACTGCCCTCCCCCTGCTTTTGGATGAGGCCCTCTGTGTCCTATCAGTGACCCACACATGAAAGACTCAGAGCAACAGGTAGCGCTTGAAGTTGAAGTATTTGAGAAGAACTGAAGTGGAGCACATCCAACTGCTTCTGTCCACCCAGACAAAGCAGAGGAGACAACAAAATAAAAAAGAGGTAACATAAAAGACCACCTAAACAAAAAAAGAGATGTCCTGATCTGAACTGATTTGAACCCCCACTGACTGCAATCATCTCATCTTTCTTACTGCTCATGATTCTGAAAAATATTTGCCTCAGCAGTGCTCTGTTTTCCTACCCTGTAAGCAGTGACTCTGTACATTCCTGTAATTTTGTATTACTCCTAAGAAGACGAGGTATAAATGTTCTCAAGTTTTCCCAGAACACTATTTTGTATGTCATTTAGGGACATTTCCAAAATATTGCATTTTCCTGAACCTCATCCAACTTCCTGCTTTGCACAGGGCTTCAGCCTGGAACACAGCCCACTGCAGAGACTATCTGGAGACCAGATCAGCCTCTCACCTGCCTTTTTTGCACAGTCAGGGCACAGGCCCTATCCCTCCTCTTGTAGAAGAATCACTAAGAATTTTTGGAATGAGTAAATGGGCAGATCATGGGTCTTATAACTCCACAACAGATCTGGCCCTGAGCTTAACACCTCCAGTTCCACTCCTCATAATCCAGTTTCATTTCCTTGTATGAACTACTCCTGGGGACTTCTCCCTCAGTAACCCTACCCACACGGAGTGGACAAGGTGCCCTTTCTGCCCTCATCACCTCAAGACTATTCTGAGTACACATCCATTTTCCCCACCAACACCTCCACATTGCTTCTGACACACACACCAGCTCCTTATATAGATTTAAACAGCACTAACTCCAGTGCCATCCACCCAGGGATAATAGAGCTCGATTAGCTTCACACTCAGAAGCAAATAATTGTTTTTATTTATTTAAAAATTAACTTCTGCACTTACAAAAATTGTCTCCATAAATCTCAAGATTTCAGAAACTGGAGCCTGAAGCCATGAATACCTGGAGAGGACCAATTTTTATTGACGCACACTCTGTTGCAAGGAAAATGTGACAGCAGCTGCAGTAAAACAGATGTTATATTGCTGCAGTGCTGGGCACAAAGGGGAACCTGAGCTTCCTTCTATAAACAGTTTTTCTTGCTCATGTGGCCACCTGCCTATACGGGCAGCCAGAGCATGCTCTGGAACTGCCCTGCCCATTAGGTTCTCCATGCTATCCAGAATCAGTCTGCAACTGTCAGCTGTTATTTGACTGAGCAGCACAAGCACTTAGCTATCAAGTTGTTTGCATGGGATATTCGCCAGGAAAGATGTTTCCTCCTCCCTCCTCTTTGTAGATATTTCACCTGAGAAATGATATCTGATGAAAGGACAAGTAAATTTAAGATTTGTATACAGATCCATTTGCAGGAGCCTTAATACACCTTTAATCTCTTTACAGAACTTCAAGATGGTGAGTAATTATTCTGTCTTGGCTGGATTAAGACCAAAACCCCATCAATTCACTGATAAACTCTGGAGGGCTACACTTGTAAGACAGAACACATTGAAGTCTGTTGCTGCAGAAGTACACACACAAAGAGAGAGCTTCTGTGTATTGCTTAGAAAGGTGAAAAGTGGCTCCTGATTATACTTACAAGACATTGCTTTTGGGCAGGGGAATAAAGGAGATGCCTCACTCTGCTCCTGAGTTTTAGGAACTTATTACTGGAAATATCAGTGTCATATTTTGCAAGAATCATTTAACTTCTGACCTATAAACACTCAAACTAGTAGTCAAGAACAAGTCCAGGTAAACAAGTTCCTGGTTCTAGCAGGTCAGAATAGGTATCCTGATGATGTCGTGTCTGGTCTTAAAACCAGCAGCAGCAATCACAACAGCCTGAAAACTGGATGATCTTGGAGGTCTCTTCCAACCTGATTGATTCTATGATTCTTTGAAATGAAAGTTCAAGTTCACACAAACATCCAGGAGCTTAATGCATTGGGCCCGAATAATTTAGAAGTGTTATCAGAAGAGAAACAAGTGGGAGTTCTACAGAATAGTTAAAAATAGACAATTGTAGGAAACTTTCAACACTTGCTCTGCTAAGCAGCAGACAGTGCAGCACTTCAGTGTCTGCCTTCAGCTTTCTTTCTGTGTCACAGCCTGTTATTTATAAGGCACTTACAATAACACTGCCTGAAATTGAAGTCTAAATTCTGCAACATATTAAACAATACAGAGGATAAGAGTCAAATAATAAGAAGCACATAACAGACAGCTCACTTTTCTCTGGAAAATAGGATTTTCTGTTTGAAAGTTTAAATACTGAACAAAAAGCAGTACATGCCCTATCATGTCAAATGAGATCAATACACAGTCAAATTAAAAAGAGTCCTTCTTCTGGACAATCCACTTTGCCTGTGTTATAACTTTATGTACAGCCTGAAGTGGCATTAAGACCGAAAGGGAAAGCCCAAATGTGCCCACAGAGCCAGCACTAATTTTTTTTTCTTGCTATGCTACAACTCCTACTTTGTGTAGGTAAAATCCCATGAGTAGTCATAGAGCAAAGCCACAGCAGGACAGAGCTGCAATCTGGAACTAACCACTTCATCGCTATTTTTTGTCAGATTAGTTGGCAGAGCCAGACCCCTGATCCTGATCCTGCACTTATGCTGGTACAAGCAGGAGCAGCAAAGGTAGCCCAGAAGATGGGAAAGGACCTTGTCTTGCAGTGGCAGCACCAACTAATGCTGTCATGAGTTGTGTGGCATTCAGCAGTCACAAACCTTCATTCTGAGGTTTCTGAGATTTACAGCACTGTAGCAAATGAAGGAAGCCCAAACCAGGTCCCTGCATTGCTCTGGGCAATGGACACTCCTGTCCCCAGAGACAGAATGTGTTGCATCACTCATCAACAAGCAATGAAGTGAGATCCTACTCTGACACTACTTTTATCTACATTTTAGATGAGAGACCTAACTGATCAGGACTGCCCCAAGCAGACATTTACTTCAGATCTGTGCAGATGCTTTTTCATAATGAGCCAGAGGATCCAAAGGAATGGTTTCTAGGTCCACTTGTACTACAATGTGTGTGTACAGGTTAAGATAGAGGCAAAATGCTTGTTTATGAGAAAAGCACATCTCTTGTTATGAACATTATTTTGAAGATAAGGTGTTATTGAAAATTGGAAAAGCTTGTGGTGAGCAAATTCAGTTCCTTGGAAACTCTGAGCTAGAAAAATATAAATACTGAAAACAAAACTAACACTAAAATACTAAAATTAAAACCAAACCTGAAACTATGTTGGTTAGCAGCATCTTTTTTTTTTTCTCTTAGACATCTGTGCCTCCAGACCATGCTGGTCTAGATGCATCTAAACTGCTGTTTCAGAAGCCCTCAGGAAATCTCTATCTCCTTGCTCTGCCTGCCAGGAACACAGCAGGAATAAGAGCAAGTGCTGATACTATCATTGGGTTGCAAGTGTCACTAAAAAGCTCAAATATAATTATTTTCATCAAAATGGTCTCCTAAGTACTGTATTTTCTCATCTGGCATGAAATTTACACTCAAAACCATCCAGGATTTACAAAAATTTATTCCATGAAGGTGTGAAATGAACATGTGTCAGTGTGTGGTGGTTTGGGAGTTACCCACCTCCACACACAATGAAGTCACCCAGACTAAACTCAGCCAGATGGAAGTTAAGGAATGAAGCTATATTTACAGCTTAGCACAGTTTACAAGCATATATATACAGTTATATAAGAGTTAAAAGTAATACAGGAACACAGTACACCTCCCAGAACAATCAGATTGCCAGGAGGGCTCCTGACCCAAACCTCCTCCCCCCCTCCCTTCAAAAATGACCAGATCAGCACATGTATATCTCACGTGATACATCTGGAGAGATCTGAGGTGAGACATCAAAAAGATGACAAGGAGGTTAGAAGAAGAAGGGTTAGGTTGGATTAAAGAGTTAAGGCAGAGGCAACCATACAGACCGCCAGAAAGAAGGAACAGAAGTGAGAGCTAAGAGTGTGTGAGAAGTATCTTATCTATATTTTAACTAGTTGTGTTTCTCAGCAGAAAAATGAGTGATCTAGAGTACTGTTGTTTTTTTTTCTTTCTTCTCACAACTAAGAATTTTAATTTATCTTGATAGAATATTCTGATTAGCCTCAAACCAGCACACAGTGTCTAAGCTCCTGAAGCTTTTCTCTTTTTCTCAGCATTGCAGAACCACCAATGGTTTTCTTATGGAGCAGCATGATGTTAAAATGTTTTGAGGATTTGAAATATACAAGAATCAAGTTCCATTTCTGAGTTTATGTATGGGCAGTGTGCTCTGCAGCTGCAACATTCACTCCAGATTTGGACTTGGAGTTTAACATCAATAGTTTTCCTCTTTACTGTGTTATCAGGCCTTCCTTGCAGTGGCCAAAAACTCAATGTTGTTCAGCAGCAGAGACCTAAGCTGAAAGCAGTGTGAACTCTGCAGGTTCTACAGGCAGCTTGGTTTGGGTTAAGAAAACAACTACTTGTCTAAATAAAAAGAAATCACTTACAATCTGAGTGTCAGAGCCAACAAGTTGCTTATTGGCATCAGTAGCAAAATGAGCTGAATTTAAAAAACAATCACTTAATTTAGCTGTTGGAGTAGTTGGATAAAATAAAAATACTGCTGCTTAAAAACCTTTGAGGAAAGAAAACTTGCAATTTTCATCACTGTTCAGTCTTTTTTACAGAAAAAGAATGATTATTGCTTTTTTCCCCCCTAAATAAACTTGTGCAAAAAAATTTTAAAAAGGCAAAGCAAAGCAAATGGAAAGCAAACATGAACTCCAGTACCTTAATACCTCAGACTTCATCACCACCTATGGATAAAGAGATAACAGCTCTCAGGGACCCCCATTTCCAGTCCTAAAGGTGACCACAGAGGCCCAAAAACATATTATAGTTCACACAAATATCTTCTCTTACATCTGCACTTTCAAAGCCAGACTCTCAATCAAAAAAACCCAACCAACCAAACAAAAACTAATAACATTTAAAGCACTATGTCTTCCCCGTATTTTACACAACTCAAGTGAAAGCTTCTCCATCTTGCAGCTTTCACCTTTGAAGGCACTCTGTCACAAAGTACTGCAGTGGTTCTCAGGGCCTGCAGCCAGCCCTGGGGTTGCATCTCCCCAGCCTGAGTGCAGCCCACTGCTCAGTCGGCAGTCAGTTAAGCTGTGTGTGTCTATGGGTACATTGCATAATACATGAGCAGGTGCTGGTTCAGAGTAAAGAAGTTAACCTGAAATACACTCCTTCAGCTCTAAGGAGCAGCATTAGCTCACTCACAAACACTGACTCAAAGGGCTTTAAAACAACAGGGTTTTTTTTCAGAGGAAGGAGAAACCACACACAAACCAACCTGGTAAACCCAGTAGTAGGAAATGTATCGCTCTTTACGGAACACTTTATCGACGCTCCTGAACACAACATCTTTTTCCATCCTTCCGAGTAGCTGCAGAGGTGGACACTTTTCTTTTGCTTCACCTCTAGTGGCCACTGCCTGCTGCTGATCATGTCATAGCAGTTCTGTCTGCACACTGCTGATCATGCCACAGCAGTTCCTGCCCTGTTTCAGCTCTACAGAGGCAAACCAGGGCATACAGGACGCAAGACACAGAAAGAAACCATACATAGTTGATTTTCTCCTTAGATAAATTACTCCTTTTTGACCTTTTTTAACTCTTTCCCAGCTTTTACCAATTTATTCACCTCTTTTGAACACAGCATTGATAAAAATACTTTAAGCCTGATCCCATCTCCTAGGCAGACCTAAACAGCACTCTTCGACTCACCATAACAGCAACATTTAGCCTTGTTTTAAATTTTCTTCTCAAGAAACTCCCAAATACTTAAAGCAATCACCACTGCATGAGGTCTGGCTGTAAGAGCTGGCAGGTTCCCACCAGCCAAGCTCTGCAGTGATGCGGAGGAGCATGGAGTGCAGAGATCAGGTGGGATCTAAAGCAGAGTTTCTAAAGCAGGAGCTCTGCCAGGAGACAATGGAGAGGGCCTTGGGGGGAACCAGAGCCCTGCCGAGCTAAGGTTTTGGCAACAGCCCCCTTGGCAGCAGGCTTGTCTTGAGCTGACAGGAAGAAACTGCTCTTTCAGAGCACAAGTGGGAAGGATCTGAGACTAAACGGTATGTTTCTAACTTTCAGCATCTTCACCTGAAATAGCTTCCATATTCAACTACAAAGTCTGTGTTTTGGTTCTGGTGAAGTTCTGCACCTGCAAGGAACAGCACCTAACTCCTCTCCAGTTGTCCTTTTGGCTCAGTCAGTTTGCTTCCCACTCACAGCACAGCTGGAATTGTTTGGCACTTTATGAACTGAGCTCTTGAATCACACCAAACCCTAAGCAGGAGAGTGCTTCACCCTGCAACACTTGCTTTGCAAGCTTGTAGCTTATTTTCTTGTTAGCAGAGCTTTCATTGGCCAGGAGAACAACTCACACAAAGTCATCAAGTTTATCTCCTTTTCCCAACTCTTTCTTTCCAACTTCTCTTTCTAGACTAAGAAAAACTTTTCTTTCCTCAGTAGATCTCTTGTCCAAGTCGTCTAGGTGTCCTCTGCATTTGTCTGCAGCATCTCTTGACAATCTAGATACTCTAAGCCATTTGCCTGGCTTTTATAGAACCTTAATTGAGATGATTGCTTTCTGTATAGAGTTCAGCTGCACTCTAGTGGTTGTTTTCTAGGATTTCAGGCATCTGGGAACATCCTAAACTCCCTATTCCCCCCTACTTAAAGTAACACAATTCACTTGCAATGGAAAATACACTTCAAGCGTGAACATCTGTTTTCCATCCACAAAAACAATTGCTGAGGGTCACATCAGAAGGAGTTCAGAACTGAAATCCTTCTTTGATAAAGGTGTATTTGAGGCCAACATTCAGATGCAGGTGGGTTGCTTTTTGCTACCCAGGCTGCTGGGCCCACTGAAGTGTTGCACATTTAACCCAAGTATCAAACGTGCAGCGTCTGCAGCTGATGTCCATCCCTGCTCCGGATAGCAGTGCTTGGTCACTGCTTGCTGTGTCTCTGCCATTTGGCCACCAGGTGGCGAGGAAGAGTCACAATTCCCAGAGTTTTAAAGCTGACAAAGGCTCACGTTTGGATCTCTGTTAGTGCACAGGCATTGGAAAGTCACGATTAATACTTGACTACAAAAGGAAATCATAGACAAGGACATTGATGAGTAGAAAGTGTAGCCGAGTGATTATTAAAGACATCGAGGAATAGATAACAAAGCCGTTGAGATTTTTAACGGTTATAAAAATGAAAGCACTTTTCCATGTGCACAGGTAGAAAGGGAGTAAGGCACGAAATGTTTTAAGAGGAAATACAGGCCAGCAACGGGAGATGTTCCCAGGATAAAAGCAAGAAAAATATCAAAGTCTGTTAAAACCAAAACTGAGCTGGACTAAAAAAAAATATATTGTAAAGACCCTATTTACCTGGGACTGAGAGGAACATGAAGACTGAATTATTCTAAGTTTGAACTGTAGGAAAATTGACACGGAAACTGAGTTAGTCTATAAAAACAAGTTGCTCTGAAAGCTGTTCACAGGGAGCCCTCTTCTCCACTTAAAACAGGAGGCTGCAGGACAGACCACTAGAAACAGGTGAGAGAAAACAGAAAATATTGATGGTCTTTGAAGGAAGCAGACTGTGGGTAGTGTGAGTGCCCTCCTGCACTGCCTAACACAGTTAAACTCACACATTTTCAAGTATCAGTCACCATCACCATATCTGAAAGAAAAGTACCTTTGGCAGCTGCTACTTGAAGAGATTTAATTTTCTGTAAAGGTTGTGTCACTGCAGGCTTCGACTATGAAAGACAGAAAGGAGGAGGTAGCATTCTTTAAAGAGAGGAAGAAGGTCACATGGAAAAGGTACACACCAGGCAACAGGTGCAACATCAATTTTTCTCACATCTGAAAAACTAAGATCATATCATCCATTTCCAGGAAGATGGAAAGATATAGTACACTGCATTATGGAACAAAAGTGCCTTTTTCTGCCTACTTACTGTGCCTTCATTTCTTGCAATGCAAGATTGAACAGCTAAGGTGCACAGCATGCAGTCATTCCCAGCACACAGTTAGGACTGTCACCTTTAAAATGTATTTAGTTAGCAACCAGGTTCCTGCATGTAGCCTGCCAGAGTTGATGTTCTTCCCCAGGAACTCTCTATGGCCCTGTCCATTGTCTGCAGTTCATTTACCTACTCCAGTGATATCCCCACAGTCATTCTATCTTCCTCCATAAAAATCAGATGTCTTTGCCGCCCAGACATCCCCCTTACACTCCCAACCAACTCTGGCTAGATATTCTGGTACGTGGGCTTGCAAGAGTGTGGGCATTCAACTTTTGTGCTCTAGATCTCATTTCTTGGTGACCAGTAGTGTTGAAATTGTCTCTGTGAGCCCCTGGAGTCTTTAGGCGCACATGGGGGAAAGTGCTAATTCTGGAAGCAGCCACAGTGGCTCTGAAGAGAGAAACATAAATAATAAGCAAGTGGGAACTCATGGGATGAGTGAAAAGAAGAACAGTTAAGAGCATAAGGAAATAATGCAGAGTCTTTATTTCAGGGTCAAGATTTTCCTTTTGTGGAACATGGGATTTGCCACACAGCATTTTTGGCCACAAAGGCATTTAAAAGCATCTTCCAAAACAAGTCTCTGCCGGCTGGTTGTGATTGGGGGCCACAACTTACACATAGTTATTTGTGAGATGAATAATACTTTCCACTGACATGTTCACATACACAAGTTGGAAATGCAATTTGAAGTTGTTACACTAATCTAGCGGTGTGTCTGAAAATTCAAAAGCAGAACATACAAAGGGCAAGGAGCAAGCCTCACGTGGCCACCACATCCTATCTCACAGTACAGAAGAAACTGTAGACAAAGCCAAGGCCCAAGTACAAGTGCAGCTGGGTTTTGCAAAATGCCTGGAGTATGCACTTAGCTGTAATGTACTCACCCAGACAGGGTGTATGACCCAGACAGGATCAAGCAGATAACAATGATTAGATAAATGGCTTAGAACTGTGCTATGAGTTGCTTCTAGACTAGGAGCTTGAGTTTAAAGGTGACTACTTTTCTCCTGCCTCAGAAGCAGAACTAACAATGTCACGATTCTTCTATAACACCATCAGAAATATATCTTGACAAGATTAATTAGCTTTATATTAATACAAATAAAGAATAACAGTATTGAAAGTAGAGCTGCTGAACTGGGTTTGGGATAGAAATTAGATTAGAAGGTAATGAAATACTGTAATAGAACAAATAATTAGAAATTGTAGCATAGGCTTCTTCCTGTCTCTGTACTGAAGGAAACTTGCTAAAAGACATGGTGTGTGATAGGGTGTCAGGTATGTGTGCTGTGTGACCCACCACTGCTGATAATGAACATCAAAACAACTTGCCCCTTGGGGATGATTTGTCACAAATTAAATTACTCTTATTTCATACTTAAAACCAGATTTACAATAAGGTGATGATACCTCTGTGGTTGTCCGAGTACAAGCCTCAGATGATCCACATAGACGTTTTCTAATACGAACTCATGAAACAGAAGTACATCATGTGTTTGATAGATGCTGCACTGTTTGCAACAACTGCTAAAGCAGTTTAGTTTTAGAGTTTTAAATATACTGCTGCCATCATTTACCAAAATGCCTCCAGAAAAAAACAAAGCTCCTCTAAACCAGAGTGTGAATTTCAAAAGGACAACTTTCATAGACAGTACTCTAGAGACCTGTAAATATCATCTCAAGTACATGCACTTGGAAATTACAGATTCAATGTTAGGTCTGCAAAGACCAGAAATAGCGAGAGTGAGGCATTTCAGCGGAAAGAAGAGAAACTTTCCTGTGTTTCAGAACTATGTATCTATTCTGGCTAACATAGGAAGGTCACAAAGTGCCATCTTTTGTGCAGTCTGCTGGAGGTGATGTGGGCAGTGAGCCCAAGCACTCATACTGGCTCAGCCTCAGGAGGTAGCTCCAGGTCAACGGAGGATGGACATGACGGCCTTTGTTAAAAACAGGCACATTTGGAATCACTAAACACAGCCTGTCCAAAGGAATGTACTGGCAGGACGGTGCCTGAACTGGCTATAGATGACAGCTGTGCTCTGTCATGTCCCATTTAACATGGTTCTGTGGATTGCTCCTGGACACAGGATTTCTCATTCTAGGTAACTGAACAAGAGACCACTGAAACTAGGACAATGTCCTTGTTTCTAAGCTTGTCCATTTTTTTACTTTCACTGCACAGTTCCTTATTTGAAGGAATTCTGGCTGCAATTCCATCCCTAATCCCCAAGTACCTCCTCATGTATACTTCCACCACTTGTATACTTGTACAAGTCAAAGAGGATATGCTCCTGGTAGCGAGGTAAGTCAAAGTTTCTCTTAAGTGACCATTTTCTTCGTTGGATGGGCACTTGTCTGGGCTGCAGCCACAGAAGCAGGAACCAGTGTCTATGCAGATAGCACATGAGTATTTTTATACCTCACAGTGTGCAATATTTCTGTATGTAATTTCAAGCAAACAGGGTCTTGAGGAGCTTACTGATGTGTATCAGGCAGAACATTTTCAACACTTTGCTGTGCTTCCTTGTTTACTTACAATCAGAGAAAGGAAGTGGTAAGGCTGACTAGCTGACAGCTTTTCTCAGAAGAGACCATTTTGCGTTAGAGGAAGCAGTCCTAACACTTGGATGTCCTAACAACCTATCTCTAAAGTGAAAAAAAAGCCTCAGGTTTTAACCAGAAGCAGCTGGGTATCAGGCAAGGAATTACTGGACAGACTGGAGGTGGTCACAGGCAGGGAATATATGGCTTTTCCATCCATGTGCTGCCGTGAGCCTTCTCTAACTGCCTAGAGGAGAAAACTCAATGGATTCGCGAAACATTCCCTACCGTTCTGATGTGATTGCCTGGAACCCAGATGACCTGGCAGAGTATTTTAGGATGGTAAGTTTGTGTTTTGTCTCTGTATGAGGGAGGAGCAAACCGCTGCAACGTTGTTTGTGCTGAATTTGTGTAATGGACAAAAGCTTGCTGCAAAATTAAAAGCAAAACTGCTAACAGTTCAGAAGCTGAGCTAAACTGGTCAGTGAAATTTAGAAGTGAACCTTGCAAGTGGGTTTTAAATTGGGTACAAGAGAAACCATAAGCTGTATTGTAATAACTGTTGATACACCTCATATTAAACAGCAGAAGGCATCAACGTGTGAAGATCACAAGTTTTCTCAGTCTTCTTCAGTGACTTTTAGAAAAGAGATTTTTTGTTTAGTTTCATTTTTTCAAACTGCTTAGTGTTCACAAATGAGCCTCCGAGTGTCTTTTTTAATCCCATCCATGGGAACTCAGCCAGAACCTCACCAGTTCTTGGACATCTGCTATTTTTAAGTTCAGTTGGAAACCCTTTTTGCCTTCTGGTTTGACTTCCCTATTCTAAAAGCTGTGGGGCAAAGCTCATGGCCCAAGATTACCTGCTACCTCTTCCTTTCTGTCACTGATAAGTTCTCTGCTGTTGCTTTGTGTGACTAGCTAGGAACTTCTGTTTCTTTTGACATCTTTTCACTTGTGAAGATCCACAAATTTCATTTTACAATACAGAAGAGTTTCTACACTGAAGAAGTATTTTGAAAGACAATGCAGGAATTCATTGCCAATCTCTATCCAACACATCAATGCTGACACCTTTGTAGTTGCCCAGGCATGTGTGAGCCAGCTTATCCAAAATTTCCTTTCTGTGCCAGATGTGTTCTCTGGAAATGGCTCATTTTCCAAATCAGATCAGAAATAGTGCTTGCACCGTCTCACTTGAAAGTGAATACATTCCTCCTAGAGCCCAGAACTGTCAGACTGAAATTTAACATTCAGATCAGTCAAAAGATTTGGGAAGCTTTTCACGTAATGCCAGCACAGCTGGTTAATTTTCAAGTGAGCTGTCTGATTGAACTTGTAAAACATGGAACAGCTGGGGCTTCATTTTGAAACCATGCAAAATCTTGTGTTGCACTGGCTCCTATAATTCTATGAGCTTTTTCTATCAGATCTTTTCGGAGAATTGAGGAAAGTTTGATACTAGAATGCAGAACTAGCCAACAAAGACAAGCAGATCAAATGCAAAGTCTGTGTTTGCTGTATCTCCTGAGAAGGGAAACTGCCAACTACTTGCAAACCTCCGATTTTATGGTACGTGATTAGTGGCACAAGAAAGTGAAATGAAGAATTTGAGATGGCACAGATGACATCATTAGCAGCAGGCAACTTCAGACAAGTATCAAAAAGATTACAGTACTGGTGCATGGTGGTTTGGATCGCCACTTCCAAGAAAATGCCTTCCTGGAAGATTTGATAATGATATTCTCAACAGTGATAAAAGAATTAGCTGTAAAGTCTGTCACAATTTTGGAGTAGCTCCCCTCTACTAATCCAGATACCCTCCCAGCACATGGATAATCTTGACATCCCACTTTTGGGGAGAAGAATCAGAAAAAAGCTTCTTAAAGTTACTAAGAAATCCATGTGAGACAATAATGTCATCATAAGCCAGCCAGATTTGAACAGCTGCGATAAGTAACTAGACCTTGTTCCCAGATTAACTCATACAACTTCTGTCATACATATCACTTAAGGGCTAATTGTCATAGCTTAGGATTTTTTTTATTTGTATCTGGCTAATATATTTTGGCTGCAGCTGTATATTCAGTGTCCAGGATTCAAGTCCAAGAGGGAAAACCAATTTCCTCTCTCCTAAACAGAGATAATTGTGTGATGATTTTTGAATAATCACATTCAAATCTCTCACCTGAATTAATTGGCACTGACATAGGCCAAGGGGAAGGGTTTCAGCAATTCATTGTTACCTTACACTTCACCAAAATTCAGCCTGCAAACACATCAGTAACTTACAGAACATCACTAGTATGAATGAAATCCTCAGTTACTGTCAAATATGAATACTTCCTATTTACCAGTAACATCTAATTTATGATTCTAGGTGTTTTAACCTAAAACCTATGTTAATTTAAACCATGCATTCAAAATAGGGCAGGATCAATAGAGAGCCAAACTTTCAAATCATTTCTAAAGACTTAACAGGGTTATTGTTAGCAGTTAACAGTATCTTCCATCAACTACTTTAAGAAGGAGATTAGATCTTGGTTGCACTTATGTTCTACCAAGTGGAGCAGTTGCTCACTGCTGCATACAGATGTGTGCCGCAAATGTGATGACAGCATTCACTATACGAAAGAGACATTATTGACAGGTCTCAGACCCCAGGCTGCACTAAAGTCTTAGGCTGTATTCTAAAGCATTTAACAGAGTTAAGTCTGTGTCTGCATCTGAATAACTGAAGGTTTTCATTGACAGCTAAAGTATAAGGACTGTGAGAAAGTCGTGAGGAAGCACAGCATAAATGGACAAAGGTTCTTGGTAAGTAGAAGTGTAAAATTCCTTCCTGTCAAATCCCAGTCAAGTGACTGTTTGGACTCCTGCTTACTTTTCATCGCAGATGAAAAGCAGTTGGCTCACAGGTGGTTACTGGGGTCCTAGAAGTAAAGGCCTTTGCTAGAATCAGCCAGACATCTTGCTTTACATCTGGAGTGCTGGGAACCCAAGTATGTTGTTTGATATCCATATATTTTGGCATTTTTTAAACTGACAGGGACGTTCTAAATCACAGCCTTGTTGTACAGTCATCTCTTCTTCTATAGCAATTGCTTGTTTGCAGGTACTGCAGAAAACTCCCATTCATTGACTGTTCTCTCCTACTGAAAAAGACACAGACCAGATCAGAATGATTGGCCTGCTACTGTAGTCGCTGTTCCATGTCCCCATAGTTAAAATGAGATTCTTGTCTGCAGTAATAGACAAAATCAGTGAATTTTATGAGCAGCAAAACTAGTAAGCAAAGTGCCAGTGGTTTAAATCAACACGGCTCCAGGCTTTACCAATGGCTTGGTTTCACTTCCATCAACATAGTTGCTGGTTTCAGGTTTTAAATACACAACCAGGGAGATGCATAAGGACTTTCATTATGGCTTCTCTTCTACTTTGTTTTCAAGTATTAGCTATTCTATTTTCCTCCAAAGTGGTCACTTTGATTGTTAGTATAATTAGTCATACCTGTTCTAATGGCTTCTTAAGTTTTATTCATTTACCCTCATATATCAAGTTTTTGGCATTTCATTGAAATGCAACACAAAAACATCCTAGCATCTTTTTTTTAGGAACATGATACAGCAGCTCCCTCCTTCTCGTTAGAATCACAACTATTCAGATGTGTGTCTCAGGATTTACCCTACTAATCCTTGCAAGAATGTCCTTAGCTCAGGTGCTAAGGATCTGGGCCTGGAGCAGGAATTCTGCCTCTGGAAGCGTTATGAAATTCTGGTACTTTGTGAGATACAAATAAGAAGATCAAGAACTGTGTGACCCCTGAGTGATTTTTGTACTCTTTTATTGTTTACAGAGTGTTTCTGTAAATACCTAGCTCAGAGGGCAGCATGTCTTCAGAAGCGTACTAGGAGGTTCAGTGGATGCTTCTCTATTATGTAACCAAGCAGCTGCTCATGGCTGCTGAGACTTTTTTAAGCTTTTGACCTACTTCTCACTGTATAATGCAAAACAGGTTCACCTGCTAAACAGAACACCACCTCTGCTCAGATCAGCAGTAGTCTGCAAACTAGCTGCTCTGTTATGGTCAAAGGGTGAAGAAACACTCTCCTCCCGTCCCAGTTTCTAGAAAGAGTTTTGTTAGGTGGCCAAAGCTACTCTTCAGCCCAAGTTTTCCAGCTATGTCACTTTCAGAACATGTTATTTTACATGTTACAGCACAGAACGCCAGCAAAAGGTGCTCTGTTAAAAAAAAATCTACAGTTTTACCTTGAAACTTTGCAAGCATGCATCCTTTTGCTGAATACACTATCTAGGCAGGAGAAAAGACTTCAACATGTAATTTAATAGCTTCTGAAGTCACCAGATTTTTTAGTTGTACTAAAAAGACGTGAGACAAAACAGTGTAGAATTAGAATCTATGGTAGAAGTTTTCCATCCTTACCAGAAAGAGATGCTTAAACAGGGCATTTCATTGCACATTGCCTTAAAACTGCAAGTGTTTAACAAAACATTCAGAATATTCTGTCCTTTTTTTACTGCAAGAAGATGAATTCCAAAATTGCCAGGAAGAATGCCACTGATGATTTCTATCAAACTGTGCATGTTCTGTGGAGCTCACAGCTGTAATCACTAGAAAAGGATGTAGCTCTCATTATTTTTTGACGCTGTCTACTGAGATGAATTATTGTGTCTCCAGACTTAATAAATACATAAAGAATATGTTTTCCTATATGCTAGGTAATGGCACTGTCAATGAACAGCAGTATCCAGAAAGCTAGAGAAGGAAAAGGTGAGGAGCAGGGGGAAGACTTACAAATTAGTTCTGGATTTTTTTAATTTACTGTTATATTCCAACCTGGTTGATTCTATGATTCTATGAATTCATCTGCTTTACCTTATGTATGTCTAACAACCTCCGAGCACAAAGCTGTTCAGAATAGGGTTTTATTTCCAGTTCTTCTGAGAAGCAGAGGAGAAATTCATTCTAACCTTGCCTGTAAGCCAATATGACAATATAACACCAAGAAAGAACTGGGTTAAAACCCAAATCAGAAAAGCAAATGAGTGTAACTTTACACAGAATTTCGTTAATGTGAGATTAATCCTGGGAAAATGGCTCACATGCTGGTAAGCAAACAAATGTCCCCAACTCCCACCTGGTGAGAGCTGTTGTAGATTGTACTTCTCTTGCAAAACTTTTTAACAAGCTATTGTTAAAGCATTATAGTTCCAGAACTGCTTCTCTGTGAAGATAGATGTGATTATTTTGTTGAAGTCAAACAAACACACATGATGTTTATCAGCTTCCTTGCTACTTCAATACAGCTGGTAACAACAGAAAGCAAAAATTAACATAAACTAAAACAGAAAAAGCTATAGAGAAGACTTTTCTTTAACGAAAAAGGGTTAATTTCTCTGATGAACCATGGAATGGGCAGGCTGGGATCTTGCATTGCTCTTCTATGCACTTTGTATTACTGCCATTTGAAACCTCATGCCACACTTTCAAACAGGCAAGTTTCTGTCAGTCACAGTGCCCCCCATGGACAATTCTGTGATATGTGTCATGTGTTTCCTTTTCAGAACATGTCTGAAAATGATATTCAGAAATTTCCCAAACTCAGAGTGCCGTAAGTAAAGCCAAATCAATTTAACATTAAAAATATCTCAGCTGGTCTGCAGAGAAATCTCACAGGAAACATCAGGCAGATGATTTGCAAGTGATTAGTTAAGAGACCTATTTACTGCAGTTTACCGAGAACAAAAGGAAAGTGTTCCAAATTCAAAGGAGTGTTGTCATGACTGCTCAAGCACAATGATACAATGCAAAGAAAAAAATTATCTGGGGGATATTTAAAAGAAGTGATCCACAAATTCTTCAACTAACAGCATCTGCATGAATGTTTAACTCTTTTTTGCAAGTGTTACTTCCAAGGATGATTTAATTGTTTGCTGCTTAACTGCTGACTTCAGCTTAATGGAATAAAAAATCCGTCAGCTACATACACAACAGTTGAGGAATTAGAGCTATTTTGTCACATGCTTTTACTTTAGGTAGGTGTTAAACCAGTCTGGAAGATTTGATTCAGTGTTAGAGTGCTTTCCCTAGCCCCTGTGCATTAGGCCCTGAAAAACTTGTGGTTTTTTTCTGAATAACTTTCATAATTTCATGGAAGTTACTAAGCAAAGAACAGTAATCTTGTTAAGTCAACAAAAAAAACCTCAAACAGACAGAACAAAAACCTGCAGAATAAAATTCCTGGGCAGAAGAGCCTAGTATTTGTAATTTATTATTTTAACATCAGTTTCACTACTTCAGAATCTCCCCAGTCACAGAAAGTATGTGCTGGTGACTTTCAGTGAAGCATATTCACACCTTACTTTTATGTCACAATGCACCTAGTAAGAAGAGTTTTTTCTGCAAGCTGAAAGACACATTAGCATATTATAGTACCTGATAATTCCCAAGAGTGCTAAACCCTGATCATATTCTGTGAAAATACTTAATGCAAAGAGCCAACATCACACTTACAGCATTGGCCAGTGGATCTATAAAAAGCACTGATACAAGAGACTGTTCTCCAGTAACTTTAGTGGGGTTACACTTACCAGCATCTGCAGTCACACAAAGTTTGCAAACCACAGCCTGCATACATACAGACCTCAGCAGATGGGGGTATGGTTGTACTAAATATGTACATTTGAGCAAATGAATTGATCAAGTTTAGAACAGAACTGTATCGTTCCATGAGGTAACTGTGCACTTGCAGCCCAGAAGGCCAGTCACAGTCAAAGGAAGTGTGATCAGCAGATCAAGAGAGGTGATTCTGCCACTTTGATCTGCTCTGGTCAGACCTCACCTGGAGTACTGTGTGGAGCTCTGGAGTCCTCAGGAGAGGAAGGATATGGAACTGATGGGTTTGGTCGAAAGAAGTGCCACAAAAAAAACATCAGGGGCTGGAACACCTCCACTGCCAAGGACAGGCTGAGGGAGCTTGGGTTGTTCAGTCTGGAGAAGAAAAAGCTCCTGGCAAACCTAATACCTGTCAGTACCTGAAGGGACCCTAGAAGGCAGCTGCAAAATGACTCTTTCTAAAGGCGTACAGTGTTAGGACAAGGGGCAATGGTTTGACATTAGAGAGGAGTAAACTTAAACTGGATGTTAGGAACAAGCTGTTTTCCATAAGGGTGGTGGATCATTGCAACAGTTGCTCAGGGAGGGTATGTGTGTATAGGGTTAACACTCCTGGGGGAGTGACCCTGAACCTGACCCTAGGGGTCTTGGCCCCTCCTCAGGGGTGGGCCACACTCCAGGTGATGGTTAGCCCACTCCCCCCACTTCCTGCGGTATAAAAGAGGAGCACTTCCTGCTCCTCGCTCTTTTTTCCCTTTTTCTCCTTTACCTGTGTTCGTGATCACACACACACACTGATACTGCATACCAGCCACGAGGCAGAGACACCATCACACTACTCGGGTTGTATCCATCCCTGTTTTGTATTTTGCTGTTTTCCCTTCCTTATCCTTTGTAAACTCCCCTACCTCCAATCCCTTTTTTCTAAGTTATTGTTAAACTTTTCCTTTTTTACTTCCAAATCGAGTGAGATTGATTTATTGGGGGTGTCCCTACCTTTATCTCTCTCCCTGTCTTTTGGGGAAAGGAGGGGGAGGAGGGGAGGGCACTCTATAAACTCTATAAATTCTATAAATTGTCATTGGGTCTACCAAATTTATAAGAGTCTCTGGGAACTTGCATTTGAACCCAAGACAATGTGACAGGCCATTTCCTGTGATACACATAAACCCACCACATACTGCTATTATTATTTTGATAGTTAATCTCCACCAGCCATATTACATGTTTATGATTCTTCTTTTGGCTTGAATTAAAAATCAAGCAAACAAGAAAAAAACCCACCACACCAAACAAACAAACCCCAACAAAAAACCCAGCACTGTTTTGAAAATTAAAATGCTTCATAAAATCTTTACAACTCTCCATTAAAAGAGAGTAACTTTCTCATCCTCAAGGACTTGGCCTTCATCTCTTTAATCCATCTTAAGTCCTTTATCCCAGCAGAAGTAGAACAGATTGAAAAAACCTACAGTTAAGTGAACAAAACCCTGTTTGCCCTACTGCTTTGGAGGTTGCTTGGGTTGGGTTTTGAACTTCCTGCCAGTTTTAAGCAAAGTGTCTGGGGGAGAAGGTAGAAAGAGAACTCTGAGTAACATTTTCTGCAAGTGCTGTTGCCTTATCCTCCCTATCACCCACTCCCACAGCTCAGGAAGCGATGTGGTTTTGGTACTTCCTTCCTTACATAGCTACAGACTCACTGCTCCACACGGACCTCCTGTCACAACATTGCTTGCAAAGTCTTACCATTCTAAACTACACTTTCTTCTAACACCCACCCCAAAGCATTGGTTTGAAGCATTTTAAACTCGAAGTAAAGACTACACACTGGATTTTAAGCAGCAAATTAACATCTTTTTGGCAGCAAGATAAGATGAACAATGTCTTCTGTGCAGTTTTTCCTCACACCCAGATGGTGTAAATTGTCACAAAAGCCAGCCCAGGTTTAGTCTGCAAAGCCTCCACACCTTCAGGTCTCTTTCATACCCACTAAAAGAATTATTAGCTCTAAACCCAGTAATCTGCATTTAACTTCTTTAGAATATAGAAAATAGGCACAATACTTTGTCTCTTCTACAACAGAGAATAAGCCTCACACAGAAGTTCCATAATCTGCTGCTCAACCAAAGCACTGTTCATGCAGTGCTCATTACAGAATGGTTCCTGATGTTTCACATGAAAAACATTATTCACACAGCAACTTCCCTGTCACCTGCAGCAAAAGGAAGTTACTTGTGTAGAGAAGTGTTGATTGCACAGGCAAGAAGACCAAGTCCTATGGCTGTAATTTGGCATTTTACTTGCTTTCTATGACATGCTTAGGTAACAAGGTCAGACTTAGACAGCTGTAATCGTCCTGAAATTATGAACATTTGTGCATGTGCCTATTTGGAAAGGGGCAAGAATGAAGATACTTGCTTCAGATCAGAAAAATGCAAAATAGTATCTTTAAAACAGCTAAACAACAAAAAAAAAGCTTTTCTTGTGCCTTTCTGTTTTCTTATTGGATTCTTGAGTACACATTCGTAACTTCAAAGTGCCCATCTTCATTCTTTTCAGACAGCATACCCACACTGATTTGAAATCACATGGTAGCTGATACTTACTGACAGCCTGATCTGTCCCCATAGCACTTTCCATAATCTAACAGAGCAACCCCATGTCTGGAATTTCTCTCTGAATCTGAATCACAGTTAAAGTTAGTGCTAGGAAAGTAGCAAAGGGAAAATATTCAAAATGAGAGAAAGAATTTTAGAATGGTTTAGGAAGTAAAATAAATAGCTTGGGTTTGTAGGATTTCTTCTAGGTATTGAATTGCTTGAAAGCTTGCCTTCCTCAGGTCTCAGCCATGGAAGAAAGTCATCACCATTACTTAGACCAGTGTTCTAGTGCATGATTACTGCCTCCTCCATGCAAGTGTCCAAAGCCCAGGTTGGATGAGGCCTGAGGTAGCCTGGTCTACTTGAGGAGTGTCCAAAGGTGGGGAGGTTCAAGCAGATGATCTCTAAGGTTCCTTCCAACCTAAGGCATTCTGTGTTTACCATCCCCAAGGTTTCTAAGTCTTAATGTTCATTTTGAAATTTGGTCCAACACCACGGGACCTTATCTATGTAAAAAAAATGCAGTATACAATTACATATACTATAGTGCAACCTTGCACATGGTAAATACTAATTCTGGATTACCAGCTTTAATTTAGTAAGTATTGAGGGAAAGCAACTAAGGAAACGACCAAGAAGTTTTGGAGAGTTTTTTCCAAACTCTTTTTGTCTTTCTTTTAAATAGAATTGTAAGTAAACTAAGTCAAGAAATAAACCGAAATGAGGGGAAGCTCTCTTTCTTGCCAAAATGGTAAGTAAAACACTTTGGTTTTCCTTCTCAAAGCTTTCATCTATATCTATTCTGGACTGTTTTCAGATTGATCAATAATACCTGGGTCAGAGGAACAGCCTGGAAACGATGAAAGAGACTTTTGATGTGGTTTATGTTAATGTCATTCTTTACGAACACTGCAAATATTTCTGTCATGTCTGGAATCAAGTAATATAGATATTCATACAATTTTCCACCTGAGTAAATTCATCTTGAGGAACTCTATAAAGCCTAGGCATGTCTTTCCTGCACTAATAAGTCATTATTAATGCATTTAACAGACCTATACATTATTAAACTTTTTAATACTTCATGACTTATCACTGAATTTAATATTCTTGCTATAGAAAAGGAGCAAAAGTTGCAAGAATACTGTATGAGAAAAGAATGGTTTATATTCACGTGCCATGCAATTCCATCTGTTCTACCTAACATCCTTTTATACCATCTGATAACATGATTTTACACCTTTGCATTAGCTAGAACTCAAAACTACAACTGAAACCCACAAAAATATCCATCAACTCTACAAATATTACTGAACATAACTTCAGCAGCATTAGTAAAGAAAGTTTCTGTTTTCAGGACTGGGGCTGCTGGCAGATTTATTTAGTGAGTCTCCTTGTTTCTAATCACTTGGCCTCGCTGAGTTGGATATTTTTCAGGCCAGTTTAGCCTACATTAGGATTCTGTACATGAAATATGAAGTAGTATAGTTTAGGCACTTTGGGCAGAGTTAAATTCTTCTATATATCCCTCATCCTACTGTTAAAGCTGACTATTACCTTTATTCACAACAGATGTTGGTATTCTTTAAACATTTAAGGATTGCAAATGGAAGGAACTTATTTAATTTTCTATCTTTGTTGTAGGGCCCAAACACAAAAATCTCCTGAAAACCCAGGTAAGTGTGTACTGGCAGGTAGTCTCTAACCACAAAAAGTGTTGTTTGACAATATTAAATTAATCTCCATTGGGCAGAGAAAACAGGGAGTGAAGAGGACAGAGAGAAGTTGCAGAAAGGAAAATGAGTAATTACAGGAAAATAAATAATCAAAATTAATTTTAAAATAGAATAGTTGGTGAAAAAGGCAAGAGCAAAGACATTTACAAGACCATCCTAAAACTGCTATTCTTTAACCCTTGATGTATGTCTGTGCTTATTCTGAAAGCATTCTAGGATAGACAGATGTACTCTTTGTTTTGAATAGGACTGTTAGTTGTAGCACCTTTTATGCCTGCCTGCCTTTGACAGACCTATCCTATTCCTGTGACACAGTATCATAGTTAAAAACAGATCTGGGATTTGTTGTGTTGGTTTTTGTCATGTCTTGCTGGTTTAAACTTTCACATGCTAAGAGGCCTGTGGTTATGCTTTTCTACACAGGATACAGTCAAGACGATGATGACTGGTCCTCATTTGTGAGTATCTGGATTAACAAAGCCTGCTGGTTGGGCACATTACCTCTTCTGTAAGGCTACTCCTTCTTGCATTATCTACTCCAGGCAGCACAGATGGAGTAAGCAGATGGACAAGGGGTGTTAGGATGAGGAGAAAGAGAAGCAGGAGTGTGAATGATTGGAGTAGAAGCACACAAATCACTTCATTGAGAAAAGAGCCTTCTCCAGTAATGTAAGGCAAAGCATCAGAACAGAAATCCTGTAACACTGGCTCAAGTAGAAACTCACAGCCTAGGACCAGGTCTCCACAGAAGCTTTGCTGAATTTTGTTCAAGCTGTTTCAAGCTTTTGAAAGATGTGGCTGGTAAGAGGAAGCTTGATGTGTGCTCAATGCCAAAACCTTGCCATTTTATCCTCTAGAGTTGATGTGTTCAAGAATCTAATTATTTGAAGCCCACTGACTGCAAAAGTTGCTTTTAGCTTTTGGCACAGAAAATGCATTAGTAAACATCGTTGGAAGAGGCCAGTTAAAGGAACAAGCTGACTGATGCAGAGTCTGGGTTTATGAAGTTCTCTTACACTGACCAGTGCCAATGGTTTTTGCAAGAAAAGGAGAAGGACTTATACAAATCACTTGTAGCTTAGTTTGCAGGAGATGCATGGCTGTCTTAGGGGAACAAAAAGTGAAAATAATCACCCATGGCAGGGCTCTACGGCAATACAGAGCTAGTCTGGAACTCTCAATCAAGATCCCAATAACAACTTCAGTGTTCTTTTTCTTGTAAGCACAGAAGAGGTGTGCAAAGATAACTGCCATATTTTCACTTGACCTTCCTATGTCCTGCAGGCTATATGAAGCTGGTTATGTTCTGGTCAGTGGAGGGCACCAAGACCCATATCAAACACCTCATTTTTAACAAAGCATTTCTAAAGAGTTGCAGGCTGTAAATTCATGCTATTGAGTAAGAACAAATATCAGCAGGCATCAGACTGCTTCTCCAGTCTGTTTCTAAGAAGCACTGAGTTGTTGTTCAGTGTTGCCCTATCTGTTACCTAAAAAAAAGAGATACTCTATTTTTCAATAAGTTAACACCTTATCTTGACCTTCCACTGCAGCATTTTAAAGTGCTACTCATTTCCTTTCCTGAGCTGTTGAGTGCTGTATGCATTAATAGAATGTTGTCTCCTTTCCCCATTTTATTTCAGCTGAGGCTTTTTCACTCAATCTACTTGCAAAAACCTAATATCCTCTCAAGTGACAAATACTACAGGGAAAGGCCACAAGAAAATTGCATGGAAGTGTTTAGTGCCCTGTGACAGTATCCATCTTTTATGTATGTTTGCCAGGATGAAGATGATGACTATGAAAGCCCTGATGATGACCAGGAACAGGAAGACGAGGCTGACTATGAATCACCAACAGAAGAACCTGAGGAAGCAGAACATGACAGTGATGGTTATGAGCCACCTCCATCTAATAATGAGGAAGCACAGCACAATGTCATCTTTCCTGCCAAGTCACTTGCAAACAGCACAGATTATATAGGTAATTACTGAAAAGTAATAGTTCTTAATAATTTGTTAATTAGATTCACACACTATCAGCCACATTTTAGCTGTCTGGTAATGAACTCTAGAAGGTTTTTCATGTGATGTGTGCATTATTTGGCCTTTGATTTGAATCTGCATGGAGTTAAACATATGTGCATACTGCTTTAGTGGCAAAAATGCAACAAAGGAGTCGCAACAGTTGGGGGGTGTGGTGTGGGGAACGGTGAAAATTGGAAAAAAAAGAATATATCATTTCTCTCTGCCTGTCAGTTTCCATGTCTGCTTTCTCAGAAGCCTGCAGCTCTGGAGTCAAATACAGGAGCACAAAACTGTCATTTAAACACAGTCACTGCACTACAGTGCATGAAAATGCAAAGTGTGGGCCAACAGAATAGCAGGTCAAGGCACCTCACCACCAAAGAGGAGCCTGCAACTCTCAGTATAACACTGATCATGAAGCAGCTGCCCATTATACACTAAACCAATGTCTTTATGATATATTAACTTCAGTATGCAGATTACTGTGAGGGCTCTTTTCTGTAAGATCTAATGAGAATAAAACAGCAGATCTCTGTGTAGTTGTTTAGTTTGTGATTTTGGTGGTGTTTTTTTTTCAGACAGACCTCCAACAACTAGATCATCACATCAACCTCCAATACCACCCCAGCGACCCAGCCCATCCCCAGTACCAGCCTCATTTGGAGGAAGAGCTGCTTCTGTATGTTTCTTTCTCAATATTTCATCAATTTCCTTTGCAACACCTTCTTAGAAGCCCAGGTGTAATGCCATTTTTATTCAGATTACGTAGAATGTTTTAGCCATCAAAATAGGTTTGACCACTGTTAGCAGGGCAACCATTTTTTCCTAGAACACTTGAAATTCATGGGACAAATATATTAAATTATTTCACATTACTTGGCTGTTACACTGGAAATCTGCACCCACATGTGAATGCTTCTTCCCTACAAAATATAGATTTGTAGTAGATGCCTCTTTCTTTGGTGATATTTGTAAAAAGAAAAGAAGGCTAATTCTTCCCTAGCTGTATCTCTTTCAGTTGTCTGACAGAATTAAGAAAACATCAAAGTCTAAGGGTGTGTAGAACAAAAACCTTGATGACACAGATGCTTTCCCATTTTTTGTACTATGAATACTTCATATTGTGTACAACTGGCATTATACAGCCAATGTATGCCAGAACAGACCTACCCCTGTACAGAGAGAGAGGTAATTTTCAAATGCTACAGAGGCACCTTTGATCTGTTCCAGTGCTCTAGCTCATATGTACATATAAAACAAAAGCATCTAAGGTCTGGACATCTCCTGAATTGATGTTTGTTTGTTTTAAACAGAGGAAGAGTTCTAGATTCAAATATAAATATCTTTAGCAGCTATTGACAACACAATGTTGTTTGATTCCAGCTCTCCCAGTAACAAGGAACTGTCCTTCTCCTGCCTCATCCAGTACTTAAACCACAGGTCACTATAACCACATGTAAAATGTGTTTGGTTTTGTTTTTTAGTTGCCGGCTTTTCCTCCTCCACCGAGCAATAATGACTTAAGTAGAGATAGAAACATCAAGCCCTTGAAACGTAAGTGCAGCTGGATTTCCTTTGTAAAGCTTTCCCATGGGCTATGCTGCATTTCACTTTTGTCTCCATTTCCTCTTTTCCACTCTCTTCTGCTGTTTACAGAGAAGCAGCAGTTCATGGCTATGCAAAATAAAGACATATTGATCTGTACCAATAACTTATCTTTCTCAACTTTTGTGTTTAGCCCCACCTCCTTCCATAGACAGAAGTACAAAACCTCCACTGGAACGCCCTGCTCCACCCTTCGACAGAGAAAGTCCCATGTCAGGTCTGTATTTGCTTATGCTAATATCAGTGGGGGTTGCAAGTATTAAAAAGTATCAGTCTGAATATTGCTCATACAAAAGAGCAGTGCTCAGCCAAAGGTGCTGTAATCACATACAAGATGATCTGTTTATGAATAAATAATGTGAGCAGTACTTAAAAAATGGCAGAAATCACATCTGGAAAGTAGCAGCCTTGTCTGAGGTCTAGTTGCACAGAAAGACCTCAGAGAGAAACAGAAAGTTGAACAGAAAGGAGCAAGGAAATCTTTAACAGGTTCACAGAGGAAATAACGTTTGCATGCAAAGCTAACGAAACTCTGCATGCGCTACTGTGTGTAACTTGACCCCCAGACTCAAAAGAACGCTGAGAACTGGAAAGACAAAGGAAAGTAAAACACAATTGGTTTAGCCCTGAAAGCCATATCTCACAAATCATCTGAAGATACTATGCTATGATTCTTTTTCGTTATCTAAAGACTTGTCTCTGCTGTACAATGACAATCCAAAGGTGAAACACAGATAACATGATGCCAGTAGACCCAGCACTTTGAAAATATGTAGGTTTTCTTGCAATAAGAGATATTGTAATTCTGACACCTCTTGCCAAGACAAAACATTTTTCTGGCTTATATCTCAGGAGGCTGAGTACTGCAGTCTACAAAATTTGTTGTCAACATTATTTAAAACGTGTTTCTTTAATATGCAGTTTAAATAATAACCTCACCTTTTGTTTTGCCTAAATATGAGCTTTTCCTGTTTCCAGGGCGGAAGCCAAGCCTTCCTGAAAAGGTAAGGTCTCTTTGCTTTGGTGCTTATTCGTGCTTTTTACCTGTTTTCATACACTTACAGTCTCCTGTTGTTTTACAGCCTCTAACTTTGCAGCTAAGGTAAGAGTTTTGCCTCTAGAGATGAGACTCTCAGTGCCAGTATTACCTGGTCATTTCTTAGTAAACAGCTTTTGGCCTTTATTTCATCATCTTGCTTCTGCTTTAGAACCCTGGGAGAGCAACTAGCCATGATGCCAAAGCCTCCTGTCCCACCAAGTGACAGGTATGAACGAGGCAATCCACCTCCTCTGAGGAAGCCAACCCCTGTAAAGTAAGTGCTTAATAAAGGATGAATTAAATTTAGCAAGACTACAAATAAGCTGCACAAGAGAGCATAACAGCAGGGCCTGGGGATGTCAAAGTTTTGCTTCATGAATATGCCCAGGGTATGCTGCAAGTTATGGAAACCTGTGAATGCAGCAAAAGCCTGTCCAGTCAGATATGTAACAGCCATTACATTAGGCATCACTCACTTCTAAGGTGCACAAAGAAATGTATGATCCATGCTTTTTCTGTCAGGTTAGGTTCTTGCACTAGGGAGCTTTCTTTAATGAGTTATATTCCTCTTGGGTTTTTTTAAAGCATGTTAGAAAAAGAGAGCTGTACTTTCCTACCATGGATTTTACCAGCCTGCAGAATTCCTTCATAGCAAATAGCATTCTCTAGCCAAACTGGATGACTCTCCAGCATAGTCTTGAGAACTGACAGCTGAACAATCTTAAACCCAGAAAGTAATTGAGCTCTCCAGTTCAGCCAGGATCATTAATCAGAGAAACAACAACTGGGAGGATTATCATGTGATCCAGCAATATTGCTAAGTACTCTAGATGAGTTCAAGACTTGAAGCCTAATATTTCATCAGGGATTAAACCTGTTTAAGATCTAATCTTGTCATCAATTCATCACACATTTTCCTTGTTGACACAATCAAAATAGGTTATGGACTAGCACAATGTCTTAGAGTATGGATAAAAGGTAGAATCTTAGCCTTTTTATAAGAAAAAAAATGATTAAGCCTGCATTCATTTGGTCTGTAAATCTTGCTACAAATTCATGTTTTAGTTGAAAGTATTGCCTAATGCACACAAAGTGATTGAGTAATATTCCACCCATGACCCATGTTTTGTTTCCTTTGTTTCACTTCAGACAGAGTTGGCCACCACACAAAAAAGTAAGTATAGCTTCAAAGCAGATATTTAAAGGTATAGGGACTACAATAAAATGTATTGCCCCTATAAACTACATAATTCTGGAAAAGATAAACTTGTTTCCTTCTTCAGTTACAATGAATCTGAATCTTCCATAGCATGTGGTTGCTTCCTAAAGAGGTCTTCTATGTCAAGCTTGGGGTATTCCCTGTCTACTTTTTCTTATGTAACATGAAGAATGAGTCCAGAACTTGCTTGTGACAGGGAAGAAGTGACTTTGCTTACACTAGGGTTTGGGGGGATTTTTCATCTTCAGCTAACATAAGGATTTCACTTTTGGATAACTGTGAGAGCCCTACTTACTGCTGAGATTTCCTTACTACTTTGGGTCAAGATCCCTTATGAGACATACACCTCAAAGATTATTTGTAAATAACAACTGCACCTTAGCTCAAGAGCTTTAAAAGTCATTTGTTGTTGCACAAAGGGAGAAACTCAGCATTTTAGATGAAAGAGTATAGATTTTAGAGTCCTTGCACACACAAAATTGACTAACTTCCAAGTTATTGTTCTGTAAAATATTCCTAAGAACAGTGCTATAAGGTGTTGCTAATGTGTATTTTCTTTTGGCTCCCCAGGAAGAAGATGACAGTAAGTATTTCTACAGTCATTTCTAAACTTCAAAGTCTTTCTGGTCTTAGTTCTTAAAAAAATCCAAATGATTACAGAGCTGTTTCTTCAGAGTCATTTGACAAAGTCAGGTAGTATCTTGACAGGATGTATAATGCTTATAAAGTACCTCCTGGAGGTTTATACAGCAAACCTCAAAACACAAGAACACAGAAAATCAAGAGATAATAGCCTCCTTCAGTCAGACAGTTACAAGACAGCAGGATTTCTTGTTTGGAAACACAGTACATTTCAAGGTTTGTGATCTTTACACAGTGTCAAACAGCTGGGCATGCAAACCTGGAATCCTTCCCCTTTTAACAGAGCCACAGTCACACTCTGCTGGTATTAGTCTTCTGTGCAGTGTTATTTACTCAAAGAAGAGAAGCAGAGATTGTTTCATTCAATAACAGTATTTATAAATTCAGAATCTTGGTTCCCAAAATTAAGGTGGTAAAGTGACACTATAGCAGAACATTGGGCCAAGCTCTACAAATTATTATTGCCTCCAAGGCTCCATAAAGAATACTTAAGCTGTGCAGACCACAGCTAATATGCTGCCCTCTTAGCAGTAGCTGAAGTCTGAGGACACTGCAGAAACACAGATGAATTGGTTTATGTTGTTTATGATGATATGGGAGAAATCTCACAAAGGAGTGAAGTTTAAGAAGGTAACCTCAAACCCATTATTTAGAAGCAATGTAACAGCAGAGGTTTATGTACCACCTTCAGCTCTCCTGCAGTCCAAGTATCTGATTTGTGGCTTAGTCAAAACAGAAGTAAGAAAATATAAATGCTGCTCAAGCCCATTCCAGTCTATTTTTCAGCTTGATTTTAAGTTCTCAGTTGACCATATGAATTTACCATCTGTAACCAACACCTCAAGGACTTTTTATAAGCCAGTATTCTCCATTAGGTTTATCTAATTAAACAGCAGTAATGTGAGAGCATCTCTTCATTCTACCTCATTTAAGAATGTCTCACACAAGTGTAATTTTATTTCTCTTGCTCTCCACAGCTGCACCCCAAAGACCAGTGCCACATCTGTCTTTGCCCCCATACAGCTCCAATACATTCCCATCTAAATCTATCAAGCCTCCTCCTAAGCCAGGATCCAACACTTTGCCTGGTGCAGAAAGGTTTGTTTCATGTATTATTGTGTCAGTCCTGAATTTCAATCTCTCTGCAGTTCAGCAAATAATAGCATCTATGTGGCTACAGGGTTTTCAGATGGACACAAGGTGACTACTTAAAGCAGTCCATTATTTTTCAGCCTATACCCTTGTTAATCTGTGGTGCTCCTGCCATCAAGGAGAATCTTTCATACAACTGCAGGATTCACTGAAGCACAAAACGTACATTAAACAACCAAAACCAATCAGCAAACCTCTCCTTTTGCATGCCAAGCTTCTCCTTGGCCTGCAAGATCCATAAGCATCCCAAAAGGGTGGAATCAATTTCTCCAACAGAGCCACACAGGATGCAGGTCAAAGAAGTCTGTCTTTAAAAGCATTCTGCACACTCTATGTGCCTAAGTGTGACTATTAATTGCTTAGAAACCAGAAAACTACACAACCTTATTGTCTAGAGTTGAATCTGAAAGAATTTCATCACCCTTTATTAAATTTCACTGCAATAGTTAATAATTCCTATTTAAAATTGTTAACCTTGCTTCAACTATGATTTTTTTCTAGCTTCCAAATATTAGATCATTACATCTTCTTTTGCTAGATGGAAGAGCCCTTAATTAAATTTTTATTTCTGATGTAGACTTAGCCTTTGATGAGTTGGAGTGGGTTCCTTGAGTCTAAGCCTCAAGTACATTTTCTAATCTCTGTATGTTTTTAATAGCTCTTTGATGAATTCCTCCCATTTACTATTATCATCTGGAACTGCTGACATCCCAGTAGAACAAATATTGCAGTAGCAATATCAAGGTCATATGCAAATACAAACTATTCCTATGATGAACACTTCTGCTTATATTCAAACAGCACTGCCAAATTTTGCTATAGCAAAGGTCCCCATTTGGCTGATTCTCTGACATGAATCATGTTGTGATGAGGTGGTTTTGTTCTGCAACCATAATTCACATATTCATTTCAGGGCTTTCTGTACAGTTTATGTAAGCAGAAAAGAAAGATGAACTTGAAAGAAAAAGCATGCAGACAGTTCATTCCCAACTAGGTGAAGAAGTTAAAAATATACATATATTTAAAATAATGATCAGACTTTTCATTTTGAGAAGTTTTGGATGTAGGTTCCAGGATCAGGCCATAAATGGAAACTGTATATTTTCTAATAAAAATCCACAAACCTGAACAGAGGAGGGAAGGCACATGGAAGTGGTACAGCGCTATGGGTGCGAGCTCTGTGCTACTGTCACCTCATAGCTCATAGAATCAGAGAAAGGCTGAGCTGGGGAGGGCCCTCTGAAGATCATCTAGTCCAACCACTCTGCTAAAGCAGAGGTGCCTAGACCAGGCAACCCAACTCCATCTTCAGACAGCTTCTGAGTATCTCCAAATGGGAGACTCCACAACCTTTCTCAGCACACTGCTTTGATGCTCAGTTGTCCTCACAGTAAAGAGATGTTTCATGATGATCAGAGGGAACTGATATGTTCACTTTTCTAGGCTATATTGTCCCAGCTCCTTTAGCCTTTCCTCATATGTGAAATGCTCCAGTCACCTCCCATGCTAGTGGGCTCCTCCCAGTAGCTCCACATACATAGTTGCAATATTAACAATTAGAGCCTACATTTGCATCAACAGTACTAAAGAGACAGCAGGCAAAATAACTCTAGAAGTGGAACTCCACAAACAGAAACATCTAGCAAGCTGCTGGTTGCTGTAGGGGATTCAACTCACCATTCTCTATGTAAACAAACTTTCTGCATTGATCCTGATACAAAAGCCTTGGAGGCCCATGAGTGATTCTCCTTATTCCCAGATACTGAGATACTGAGCTTCAAGTAATGGTGGGTATACTTACATGATAAGAAGTAAAACAGGAAAAAGACGACCCTCTTCATCCTGCATAGGTCTTGAGAGGCTCTCACATTCTGTAAAACAAGCACAAAATTCCATATCAGCTCTTCAGAGCACAGTCACATTCTAGAACAATGTTGTATCTGTACTGACTACTTGTTCTCTTTTTGGTTTTTTTTTTTAAACAGTGCTAGAAACTTGTCTTCAACTGCCTCGCTACCACCACGCTTACACCCAGGTTTGTGTCCTCCATGCCTCTATTGTTTTGCACAAAACATTTGTACACTTCTTTTTGCATATGGGAACAGTTGTCAGTGCCACTGACATTTTCTAGTTTCCACATGCCAAGAAAGAGGTACACAAAGAGACAAGGCTACTTCTAACTTTCTCTGTAGAAACTGGAGGTGACCTCAACTGAGTGATCATGGTACAGAAGCCAAAAAGGTGTAACCTTTAAGTTCATCTGATTGCAAGAAAACCTAAACAAGAGTTTGATTAAAGCTTCTGTGCACCAAGAATAAATCTATTTAAAGAGCCTGGTTTTCAAACTAGCCTAAATCTGATTTCAAATCAGTTCAAAATGTCCTGTTAACAGAGTGATATAAATTCTTTGTGCCTCATGAAACCAAGACTGCACACCCTGTATGCAGTCTGTAGGTGAATCTCTTTTCCTGGGTTTATTTTTATTTCTACTTCTCAATCTTTGAAGGTAACAGCAGCAGATCTCCTTCAAGAGGCACAGCTGATGTGAGACCTCCATTGCCAATTCCCAGCAGACATACTTTTCATCAGACAAACACAGAGGAAGATGAGGTATAAAGCATTACAAGTGATAACTGTAACTTTGAAACACAGGAAAAAAAATGTCAATTTTAAGAAAGAACATTTCTTCAAGTTGTTCTTCTGGTTCTCAGTCACTGTCAGGATGTTAGTAGGTGCTTTCAGTTTCCTTTTCGGTGTCAAACTTTAGTGCCTCATTTTGTCTCCACCAAGAAAAACAACAAAAGCAAAACCCCAGTAGAACAAATAGGGAAAATCTTTGCTGGATCATCTGTTTTGCAGAATTGCCTTTCACTAACATCACATTTTCTGTTGTCTTTCTATAAAGCCTTGGTGAGCGAAAAATTCATGCTCTGTAAGTGCAGTTCTGTTTCACATTTCTTTAAACATGACAAGTTTAGAGCAAACCACTCCTGGTGATAACAATGCTGGGCAACCATACGTGGTATGTCCACAGGAAGTCTGCATTATTGTCTCAGGTGATAGTTTAAAACGAAAAAACAACATAATTTTGAAAAACCCTCAGAGAAATGAAGGCAAAGGATGCTAATGTTAGAGGCAGACAAAAGAAACCTAACACTTAAAATCTATCTTCTGCTGAAAACGTTCCCAAGTAATTGGTTCCCTACCTTGCCTGCAAGGTCTGTAAGATTTTTACATTTATCAAAGTAAGCAAATGATTTCAAAATCACTAAGTGCCACTTACCATACAGCAACAGGTGCTAGCATGATATCTGAGCATCTGCCTTCAGTGGTTCTCCTCACAAACCCCCTCACAGTCAAATCTCTCTTGAGCTCTCTGCATGTTGTTACCATCACAAACTGACTGACAGCTGGCCTTCTCCTTTCTCCCCTCTCACAAACACACAGGTCTCACTCAGTGATGAGTGGTATGTTGCTGATGTTAGCCGGCCAGAAGCAGAAGCAGCTCTTCGAAGAATTAACAAGGTACTCTAATCCTTTGTGACCCTCACCATCTCCTAACCAGATGTCCTTGCAGCCACAGGGGAAGAGAACAGGTACATAACGTGGTAAGCTTGTAGCCTCAGTATAGACACTTGAAGAGAGGGATTCACCTTGGATATCTTTACTTGCATACAAGTTACCACATCTAGTCTAAACTGCCATAAAGGCTGTGGTTTTCCATAGCCCAAGAGGACAAAGCAGTTTCACCTCACATCTCCTAGGAGTGACTTGTTCTCTGGGAATAGTTCTCTGGCACCACTGAGGAATTTGTTGCAAATTCCAAGTTTTAGATAACTGGAATTAAAGGAGATGAAAACCACGCTTCTCCAGGCCATATTTACCAGGACAATTTATCAGCACAACGAATAACAGAATCAAACAGATGAAACCCAGACCTGACTGTACGTGTGGAGACAAACCAAACTGTACCTCATGACTGTGAGGAGTCTGTCTGCTCTATGCTGCTTCAGAACACATGCAAGGAGCTGAAGATAATGTGTGCAGGATTCCTATGGCTTGTACTAAGGTGCAGCTCATGAAATTGTATTCAATGGCTTTAAGAATGGCTGTTTCAATGGAAGACTTGTTAAAACAAGTCTGAAGAGAACAAAATAATACCATTGCATATACCAAAATTACACAGACATTGCTATTGTTTTAAGCTGTCTGTAATTAGAGCTCACAGAAGCCTTGACTGGCATGTACCAGACCAGAAATTAACTTTTCTTCTGGGTAAAGTGGTGTGAAGTTTGGCCATTGATGTTTTGCTTTCTCCTTTAATGGAACCTCCTAATTTGACACCTCTCCTTTCTCAAAAAAAAAAAAAAAAAATCTACATTTCTATCAGATAGGAAAACTTGAAGTCACAATTGGAAGTTTAAAAAGGACCTAAACTCTTTAATAGTGCAGTTTCTCTCACCAGGAGAAAAAGGTTTTCAGAAAGAAAAAACAAAACCAAACACTTGAAGTGCATGCATGCTCCAGTTAAGATTCCTATGCCAACCAAACCCAGACATGGTGCTTATTTGTCATCTTTCATCTGTTCATCTTTCAGGATGGCACATTCTTGGTAAGAGACAGCTCAAGGAAAACAACTACCCACCCATATGTACTGATGGTGCTCTATAGAGATAAAGTGTACAACATCCAGATTCGCTACCAGGAGGAAAATCAGGTGTATTTGTTGGGAACTAGCTTAAAAGGAAAAGAGGTACGATGTGTTTTCCACACTATTTCCCTTCACATGAAGGCGTCTCCTGTCTCATTCCTAAACATCAAGCTACTTAATATAGCAGCTAGTTTACTCCAGTGGAATTCTGTTTATTATCTAGAGTTATTCCTGATAGAATATGATACTGTAGGAAGTAAAATTTCTTGTTTGCCTCAGAACACAGATACTAAAAATCCATATCCCTAGTTATGGAATGTTTGTTTATAATTAACATACCAGATAAAAGAAAGACAAGCTGAGTGCCAATCCACATCTGCCAATCCACATCTTCCAGCTTTGCTGCTTTGCTCGTGGACTGCTGTTTTATTTCTGTGCAGTTGGATTTACTGGCACCAGGCAGAACAGTCAGCACACATACTGCAGTTCTGAGTCAGAACTGTCTGAATTTACCAGTTGCCATTTTGAGGTTGGAGCATTGTGTCAAGCAGAATGACAGCACATATCAAATAGGCTGCATAAATTAACCACAGTTCGGCTGGAGTAGGTTGTACTTGCAATAGATAAGCAGTTATTGAGCTACAGATTATGGCAGGAATGAACAGCTGATCTGAGAGCATTTACTGGACCTTGTAAGATTGCTAAATATTTAAAGTTTAGTTTGTTTGCTCCTGGTTGTTTGGTCAGTTGTTAAATGAACTTGGTTTGGTTGCTTGTTAAATAATTGTTAATAATTCTGAGGTTTTGGACACATCCTACTCTTCTTTTTACATCCCACAGGATTTTTCTTCTGTAGCAGATATGATTGATTACTTCCAAAGAACACCTCTCCTTCTAATTGATGGAAAAGACAGAGGTTCTAGAAACCAGTGTATGTTAAAGTATGCTGCAAGGCATATTTAATGCAACCTCAATCAAAGACTACTGAACCTTATAAACTTAAGGATACTTCCATTTTCTGTAAACTAAAATGATGAAGTCAGTAAAAACTGTTTTAATTTTAAGGAAATAGAACAATATGCCTGGGGGTTGGGCAGGGTAGGTGGTGTTAAATTATGCCTTAAATGCAATAAAAACTCTATAAATATGATTTTCCTACATCTGGTTTTATTGCTGTCCACTAATCATCTGGTGCATGAGGAGTTTTTTTGCTTTCCAGCATGTATTTTCTCAGAGTAGGCAACAAACAACAAAGTCCTGTTTCTGCTCCCTCCCCCTCACCCCAGTCCACTTACCCACTTCCCAGTAAATCCAGTTATGGTCATCACATTATCATCATGTGTCTGTTAATTGGCAGTGCACAGTCAAATCTCTTAGAAAGCGAACAGACAGAGTCAGGCTGAGTTTAGTTCCTCTTACTCCACCGTCTTCTGGGTTTCTGGTTTTTTTTCAAGAGAAACAGTAGCAGTTTCAGTTCTAAAACATACGGGAGCTGAGGACCACTGAAGTACACTCTATCAAGAGTTTTCCCCTCTCCTTTGCTAAGTGGGATTTATTCAACTATTGTCTTGGCTTTCTAGAATCTTTGTTGTCTGTTTTGATAATTAGATTAGAATTGGTGACTTGGCCATTTGTGTGTTTCAAATGATACACACAAACCAAAGAATATCTTCTGTGTAATCTGAATAAGGTTTCATGTTCAGGTAAGGAAAATCAGATTTCATAAGGACCTCACATATATTTTCATAAATGCTATCTTCCTTTATTTAGCTAAGAGCTGGAATTCAAAGTTCACAAATTTTATTTTCACGAGTCAAAAAAGATGAAAAATCAAATGTTAAAATCTCTTCAGTTGACAAAACCTGCTGCTTCCAGTCAAATACTTTTTGAAAGCTGACTACTAATCTTGGGCAGGGGGGTGGTGGGGTGGTGGTGAGGGGTGGGTGTGGAGAATAATTAAAAAAACTAATCCTAATGTATGTTTTCCAAACAAGCCTAAAATTAAGGAGACCATCCCCTGTATTACCAGTGAACCTGTGAGATAGAACTTATAATTCTATTGCATGGCACTGCTTGAAAAGGTTGACAACCCAGAAACACCTGCTATGGAGTCGTGGTTTATTTCTCACTAGTGAAAGAGAAATAAATGCTAAACTGTCATAACAAATTATAACACTGCATTGGGTTCTTCAAATAAGTATATTCTGCATATGAACAAACTCACACTTCAACTTTCAAATGTGTCCATGTGTGTGGAATATTAATTTTTATGAACTACACAAAAATACTGACTACTCAAGGACTGGACCAAGAAGATTTCATGACACAGTACTCAGACCACTAACTCTAGAAAGTCACTATAGAAACTAGAACTAAAGTACTTTTGGATTTCTAGAAGCAATTTGCTCTTTGTCCTCTTTCCTCAGCAACATTTTTAGAATGAGGAAGGCAGATCAAATGACAGGTTGTGGTTCTTGCTTCACTGCCTGTTTCTTATCCCACATCCCAGAGCACAACTGAGACAACAGAGCAACGATTTGAGGTGAAGTATCCTGCAATATTTTGTTGCTGTTCCAACATGTCATTATTTAATAGGAGACAGCTACATGTGAAAAAACTTCCCTCTTCTGACCTTTCTAATTAGTTTTTGCAATCTTTCCAGCACTAGTGGTCTCAATTTAGGTTAAAAAAGCCCTCTCAAAAGCAATAATCTACTTACAGAATTTTCCATGACACATTCTCAGTTTAAAATGGTCTAGTTGGAAGAAACAGTGCTATCATGTAGAGTTTAAGCTGAAGTCATATTTATGGAAAATGATGCATGAAAACAGATGCCAAACTTAATCTGCCAAACTCCAAGATTTTTCTTCAGCTTCTCTTAAATCGTTGGCCCTCACAGGATGGTTGAAATTCAAAATCAGGTCACAAAGTAGCAGCTGGCTCTCCACTGAAAGACACGATGATATTTATTAAGTGGTAGATGTTAACTGAGTGGCAACTGATTCACAGCAGTTGTTGAAATGTCCATCTATCAGCTCTTCAAAAAAATATGAAATTGTTTTGTTGACTTCAGGACAGCTACATAAAGTTTGGTATCAACATACCGGCAACATTTCTGTTAAGAAACACTTCATGTTCCCACAACACAATGGCTTTACCTACCCAACAGATTTTTTTACCATGGTTAGCTACCAGGATCCCCTTTCTGTGTAACTACTGTTTCATGCATTTCTCACTACAAAAGTGCAACTGCATTGTTTCTTTAGATTAAAACCCAGTTGTAAGACACAGAAAACCAAGTCACTGTTACCAGCTTACTTTTAAAAAACAATGCCTTAAGCAGATTCTTGTTTAGCTGAATGATGAAATTAGAATTACCATTTAGTTTCCTCAGCTCACTAGACATTTTCTCAACATTCTTAATTGCAGCTTCAAGGTTAAACTGCTGTTCAGTAGCAGCATTTTTGAATACCTGCACAAAATAGAAAGAAAACGTAACTGGCAGTGTACATGACTCAAACTCAGTGACCCAGCTAGTCAACATCTTTGTGAATTCGTTTCTTTGATTTTCTAAAATAATATTTTCAATTAAACTTTCCCCTATGCATATTGCATAGGAAATTGCAGCTACTGAAGGCAACTACCAAAACACCACCAGGCTTTATTTTTGCTTTCTCTTCCTTTTTTTTTTAATACAAACAATAACAGGAATGTTAATTATATCTAAAATTTCCTCTCCTCCTCACCAGCATTTTTTTCTTCATTTTTGTTTTTCACCTTGAAACTGGAAGTGAAAATTAAGCTCAGGTAAATATTCAAGCCACCACAAGATGGCGCCATTGTGACATCAACCTGTGTGAGACATTAGCCTCACTATCAGCAAATTCAGGAGTCTACTAATACTATGCAGCAAAATTTGTCTCAGCATGGGTTAGTATTTAGTAATCAAAGTATTTTTGCTTCTTTGGTGATTATATTCTCTCTCTTTGACATTTAATTAATATTAAAAATCCCCAAACCAGCCAAACTACTAAACAGACAAAAAGCCCCAAAACTCCAAGCAACAATAAAAACTGGGAGACAGTTGAAACTAGAAATCATTTGAAATGAAGTATAACTTTCTTTCCCTTAGAAAAAATACCAAACAAAATTGCACAGATGACGTTTTCGGGCCCAATTTTAAGTTCTTTATTTAATAACCACATAGAACTTCATAAACAATATCCACTATGTGGAACACCTCAGCATACTGAAAAACATGAGTGAAAAAAAAGAACATACCTTTAACAAAGATTCTTTGTCCAAGTCTATCTTCCCTTCAGACAGTGGCTTTGCATGGAGTTTATCAGCCAGGGACAAAGATCCTAGAAGGACAAACCTCAAATGATTACAGTGTTATATGTATATTTGTATACATGCACATCTCATATCAAATACAGCACAATGTTTGATAAATATAGTGACTGGACCTTGTTTTCATTCACGTTATTTAAAAGGAGAATGTTAAGGGATCACACAGTTTCAATTCTCCTTGAGGAAGAATAAAATCTTGGGGTTTACTTGTTTGGAAACACTGTTTCAGGGAACGTTTCGGAGTTCAAGATGTGGTTACTACTGGTGAACACACAACCGAAATCCTGCTTTCTGAAATTCAAAACTCTGTGAAAGATCTGAACAGGCACTGCAATTGGTGTCTGCCATCAACCCGTGGAAAGAGACCACACAAACACAAAAGCAGCACAATGTTAATCGTCTGTCAGTAACAGCGGTGTGCTTAAGTACCAGATCCCTGCGCTCCTTCTTCCCCCATTCTCTCTCCTCTTTCCTTGTACTTCGCGACACTCTCAGGCAAGTCTAAATGGGAAAGCTGTTTCAGCACTGAAAATGGAAAGAAAGAAAAAAAGGAGGAGGTGGTTTCATCCTGACTGTGTGTTCAGCGAGATTTAAACCGCCCTGCCCTTAGCTAAAAGGGCAGACCGAAGAGCACAGCCCAGCAGCAGTCTGCGATGGGAGCTAAGCCTGCTGCGGGGCTGCCAGTGAGACCAGTGTCTGCTCGAGGGGAGGCAGGTCCCCAGGAACATACCGAGTGGGCAATGAGAGCCCCCACACAGCCTGAGGATCTCCCTGCTCCCAGCGGCTGGCCTGAAGCAGCGGCAGGCAGAGGAGGGCCCCCACAGGAGGGCCCCCACAGGAGGGCCTACGGACTGCAGGGAGGCGAGAGCAGCTCTCCAACAGAGCCGTCAGGCCCAGGTGACAGCACTCTCCTGTCCTAGGCAGTGCTTCGTGGGTGGCTCCACCTGCCAACACTCAGAACCACTGGCACTAGTCTTCTCTTGGCACGCAGGCATACAAAGGCTCACACTTCTCCCGGAGCTGGTGCCCAAACCCCTGCCTCCGGGCGAGGCCTGCCGGGTTGGCCCCTGCTGCGGATGGTTTGCCGGGCGGCAGCACAGCCAGGCGCTGCCTCCTGCCTGCCCCTCGCCGGTACGCGCTGTGGGCGCTCACAGCAAAGCGCAGCGACTGACCCTGCTACCCCGCGGGCACTGCTGGGCAGCCGCACAAGAGGGGAGGAACCTGCCTGCACCGTGGTTGAGCTGGCCGCTCCCGTTCAGCCCGGGCAGACACCAACCGCAGGACACTGCCACTGGGTTCCCTGGCCCAGGGCAGACAGAAGGAAGGACATGGCCCAGTGCAGGGGCTGCCTTCTGCTTCTCACAGCAAGGACAGCCCCATGAGGGGTCCAGCTCCCTGCACGTGAAATGTCAGCAGGTTGCTACAGTCCTACAGAAGTTGTGATTTTAGAAGCGGAAGGTAAAAAGTAACCACAAACACAGTAAGAGCTGAAGAAAAAGAATTGAGAACACTGAAGTGTCCACAGCGCAGTGGCAAATGATGGTTTGCTCTCCTCCTTTCAGGCCCCGCCTGTGGAGTCCTTACTGCATGTTGCAGCAACTGATTTATAAGCAACCATTTCTTTTTTATGATCAATTTAAATTCACTTGAAGCAAGGCTAATATATGATGGGTAAACTTCAAATAATGAACCTAAGTTCCTGCAAGACAAGAGAGACACTTTGCTGCATGGATTTATTGACTTAGACTGCAGTGAGCGCTGCCCTTAAATGCACATATCTGACAGGAGCCGAAATCAAGAAAACCTGCTAAATAACGACCTGGAGCTGGGAACTGTTCATTTCTTTAAGTACTACAGAGCACACACGGGGAAAGTCAGCAATACCAAGCAAGAGAATGGCTGTCAGCACTTGAATTTACTGCAACCCCTTTTCCTGCTGTGAAGCGTTCATCTGTATTGTGAACCTGCTCTTCAGTACCAATGAGGGATTCCTCCTACTGTCTCAGAAAGAGTGGGATTACTTGCACGTACAGTGAAGGACAGACGACAGAGGAGTCAGCCCCCTGCCATTTATTAACTTCTCCATACTCCAAAATTTTCAAACTTTAAAATGAAGAGCTCTAAATGTATTGTTTTGTAACTGTGAGAGAAGCTGAACTGCAATTCAGTAGAGCATTTTTTGTTAAGGCAGAATTAAACCATGATTCAAAGAGAAAATGTGATACACTGCCTAGACTGCGGGGTTTTCTGAAGATGAGAAAGGAAACACTTCACTAATTTCTGTACCACAGTCTTTCAGTTTATAAGGCCTTGCAAAGACCTCAGTGCAAACAAGTTCGCTGTGCCCCTTCTGCATGCCTCTAAGCAAAAAGTTCTTTGTGGTTTGCAGAAGCTCATTATTTGCTGGCAGAACACCAGACTGTACATGTGTATAAAGAAAATATACAACCAAGAGCTTTTATGCATCTCCTATAGATAAAAGAATTTGTAAGGTGTATACCAAATATATGTACAGAACAAAAAACTCCCAAGCGAAAAAAAAATATATTTTTTGTTCCCTGTTCCTGAAAACATTTTTGTCAGTAGAAACAGAAGTTATTTTCCTCAATAAGGAGGAGAATGCTTAAATGTCTGCCAGGAAAGAGGTTAGCAAAGGAAGCTAGAAGAAGATAAAAAGGTGCCTGCTTTGCCACAGAGACTGCATGGAAAAACAACTGTAGTCCCTCTGTGGGACTAGGGAAGGGGAACAACACAGGTGACCTCAAGAGAAGTAGTTACTGAGTAATGGGGAGATTCTCCAGACATGGGAGGCAGTTTCACATCAACCTCTGTTCAAATACTTGACTTGGGTTTACTTTCTGAATGTGGGGGATGTTCTGTACCCTAAAAGGAATCTATCACATTGTACTTAATGTTTTCCCTGATTTAACTGTAGAAGCAAACCCAGAATATTATAGCTACCTGAAAAATTGAATTAAAAATATGTCAAATAAAGAGAGCTGCTGAAACTGGAGGAAGCAAGCAGTGTGGTTCCTAAAGGCAAGGCCTTTCTGAAAACAAACCTCAGTAATCTGAGATACAAAGCAAGATGACCAGCAGTGTAGAAAGCATTTTCTTTTAAGAAGTTAAGAAGAGAGCCAGAGATATCTAATTTCTGCAATCTAATTTATTTGGAACTGAAATACTTTCTGGGTTTCTTCATAAGGTAATAGACCAAAATGAAAGACTGAAAATAGTTGTTCAAATTATTGAGCTACACCTCTGCGTGAAGGATGTTCTCCTAAGCAATTTCGTATCAGCATGTCAGTTTGTGGACCACGGTTTCAGCTTTGCCCAAAATAAACCTACAAGTTTATGTTCAAAGATCCATGCAATTGCAGCTAGCTGATGGCAGCTTTAATCGGCGTTTGCTCTGGCTCTGTGTGCTGCTGTTCCATGTGAAGCTGCTGAGTCCCTGGAGTTTTTTCTGAGAACACTTCCAGTTATGGAGGGAGAAGCTGTTCAGCTACTTTTATGAATCACAGATAAAGACAGAATTACTACCAATGCAGTTCTCAAAGGAGGAAAAAAGCCCAAGAGGACTAGAAATATATTCCAGGTCATGATTTTAGGACTATGATGTACATCAGCAAGCACAGCAGGCAACTAAAGCTGCACAGATCGCTTCACACAACTGCCTTACTCACCTTTGCAGTTAAATGACTTTGACTATAATTTCAGGCAAATCCAAATCAACTAACCACATAACCACTGAATGAGAGGATTTCAGATTAAAGGGTATCCAAATTTGTTTTCTGGTATAATCTAGAGATGAAGAGAAAGACCATAAGCTCATCTTGTATCTTACTGGAATGTGTCCAGAGAAGGGCAACAAAGCTGGTGAAAGGCCTGGAACACAAACCCTATGAGGAGAGGCTGAGGGAGCTGGGGTTGTTTAGCCTGGAGAAAAGGAGGCTCAGGGGTGACCTCATTGCTGTCTATAACTACCTGAAGGGACATTGTAGCCAGGTAGGGGGTGGCCTCTTCTCCCAGGCAACCAGCAATAGAACAAGGGGACACAGTCTCAAGCTGTGCCAGGGGAGGTATAGGCTGGATGTTAGTAGGCAGTTCTTCACAGAGAGAGTGATTTCCCATTGTAATGGGCTGGCCAGGGACATGGTGGAGGCACTGTCCCTTGAGGTCTTCAAGCAAAGACTGGATGAGGCACTTGGTGCCATGGTCTGGTTGACTGGATAGGGCTGGGTGCGAGGTTGGACTGGATGATCTTGGAGGTCTCTTCCAACCTGGTTGATTCTATGGTTCTGTTACAAAAAATATTTTGTTAATTTAGTCTAAGAGGAAATTAAAAATAAAATCTATTCAGTTCAAAGACAGTATTTCAGTGGGTGTGCTAATAAACATTAATAGGATTTGATTTTTAATAAGGAAATTGTATTTACGAGCACAGCAATACACAGGAGATGAGATGCAAGTAGCAAACTGTTCTTGGAAATATAACCAATTGCTGTTACTTGAAAATCTTTAGCTTCTGTAATAATTTCCAAGTGCATCTAATAGGAGAGTCATTAAACTTGTACAAGAAAAGCTCTTACAAAAGTGGAACTGCTTTTTTACCATTGCCTTGGTATAAAAAAAGTTAATCCAGATTGGAAGAAAAGTCAAATAAAAAAGAAAAAAAAAAAGTGCATTCAACATCTGACAGTTGGGTCTGATGGAGCAGTGTTTCATAATCCTTACAGCATGTATCTGATTCACCACAAAACTGATGAACAAAAGCAGAAGTCCTGCTTGCCGTTCATAGTTTGAGTTGATATAGTCTGGAATCATGACTACTCCTGCAGAGCTTTCTAAAATGCAGTTCAGAAACACCCAGATACATCCAGGACCAGAGCAGAGCATTTTCAAGAAGTATTCAGGAATTCCTCATGCTTTTTTAGCTTTCACAATAGAAGTGACTTCAGATATTGTCATATATTTTCCCCCACTCATAATAAAAACACTGAAATGACCCAAGAGTTTGATATGAACCTTTGCTCATTAGCATGTAGCTATCTAGAGCTATAAACGTATAGCTACTTCTAACCCTTGTAGACACTCAGACTTCTCTATATCCTTTCACATACCAAATGCCATTCAGTAAGATTTTTCTCATCTGCACTGGGAAAGTAAGGAACTGTCAAATTGTCCTCAGATCCTACACAACCAGTCATTCCAGATTGCCTCTTGGAAAATGGCTGAGATGACATTGCTTAATAGTACAGTTTTTATGGATGTCTTAACGTACTGCTCTGTTATCTTCCTACATCTTCTTAACACTAAAAGCAGACTGGCTGAAGTACTACAGAGAGAAGTAAGGGAGTATGCCAGTATCAGTAAATCAGGTTTATCATTTGCTACAATGCAGGTGATCCCTTTGTCACTTAAATTCACTTAATAACATAAACTGTAATGGCTAGAGACACAATGTATGTATTACAACTGCTATTAGCCGTTTCTGGTGTAATTATCTACATTACCTTTCATTTGTCAACTTGAAAATCAAAATAGATATTAGAACAATCTGCTTATGGAAATCCTGTTACCATTTTGAAATTACAGGCCTGATAACTTTCATTGCTTTATCAGAAGACTTCATTTAACTAGCTCAAGAAATGGCTGGCAAGAGTCAAAATGAAAGATCCTGAAACAATCCCTGTCTCAGCTGTTGAGCTGGGGCATTTCCCTGTAACTGAGGCATTTCATAAATTGGCTGAATGGAATAAAAAAGGAATGCAAAATACGTCATTTTTGCAATGAGATTTGTGCTATGGAAGTCTGTTAAAAATTCCACATAATGCACTCTCAGTAAGTACTACAACCTCTGTAAATCAGAATGGTATAAGTCCAGAGCAAGAACAAAGTCTCTTTCCCAACTTTAAAATGCACTAGCCGAGAGCAGCAATAAGCTTGGCTGGAAAGGTTGATGCTTTGGTTCAACATGAAAATGACAAGTACATAGTAGCTGTCAGATAATCAATGCCTAAATAGCATGTTGTATTAGCTTCCCACTCAGTGATACTGCAATTTCAGGGACAAGAGTTCTAGGAAGAGGAAGGCAGACACAAGAGCTGCTCACACTAGGCTCGCTCTCTCTGTGCTGTCAGACTGATTATCTCTCACGGTGCCATCCACCCACTGGGGGTAATTTAAGCTTGTTTGAATAAGCCAAAATGAAGCTTTTTCCCTTCTGTTGACTACAGTGGCAGTTGAGAGAACTGGAATTCCCCTTACTGAAGTCAGCTTTTGATGAATAAGTAAATCTTCCAGTTCTCAGTTCACACACAAAAGGGATTTGCTGTGTTTCAGTTGTGTTCATAGTGTAATAACAATTAAAATAAATAATAATAGTTTTTAAATCTCACATTAAGATATTCTGGCTGTGTCTGCACCAAAATCATTATGTGTCTACTTGGATGAGCTGCCATACCATAAGTGCCAAGATGGACAAAGCTGTGTTATCTTCAAACAGAAATAAACAGAAATATTAGTATCTTGTTCAGAGAACGTGTGAAATCAGATATTTCAGATGGAGTTTAACAGTCTTTCAAATATGGAGACTGCTCTGAAATAACTATGACATAAGGTAGCAAGTTACCAGCTGTGATTGTTTTATGTCAGTTATTTAGCATCAGAGACGAAGACCTCATCAAGCATTTGCATGTCCTGACTTGGATTTCTCACAGTGTGACAATGGTGACATTGTGCTCAATGAGTTAGGGCAGGCACAAACATTAGCTTGAACATAAACAGAACAGAGCATAAAAATAAAAATTATCAGAAATAAAAGTCAATATTTATGTTAGAAGTACTTGCAGTGAGAGAAAAGGAAGTGGATACGTGACAAGTGAAGAAGGAAGTGTAACACACCTGTACAACAGCAATGGATACAACTCAACATTCTCCTGTGCCGCTGTTAGGGTTAGGGGCTATGGTTAGTATTAGGGTTAAGACACTGGGGTTTGCCTTCGGGTTAGTGATTACAGCTGCTGAAGCAATGTAAACTTCCAGTAAGGAAGGCTCCCAGCAAGAGGCACTGTTTTCCTAAATGTCCCTCACTACTGAATGAGCACAGAAAAAGTGTACCTTTTTAATGTGAATCACAGAGCCACACACACCTCACAGAAGCACCAAAACTTTGATCACTTTCAGATGAATTAAGGCATTTCTGCTTATTTTATTCCCCAGTCAGTATCTTGTCAGGTAAAGGACTGGCAGTCTGACTGAATTAAGATAAACTTTAGAGATGGAATTTGCTTAATCACAAATTATTGGATAATTCAGAAAGAAATAGAGGGGTTTATATAAAGGATGAACTACCAAGAAATTTGTAGAAGACATTGGAAGGTGTTTGGAGACAAGGTTCAGCATAAAGTGTGATATGCAAAGAACTAGCAAATCCTTTCTTTATTAAACAAAATCAAAATTTATGAGATATTAAAAAAAACCTGCTTTGGAGCATCTGAAAACAAGAGTTACAACAAATCTGAACCAGCATGCCATCATGAAAAGAATTCCTTTGGGAATTTTGGTCTTTTCCAAGACTGAGAGGGGGGAAATAAAAACTCCAGTCATTAAAATGTCTTTTCAGGAAGACAGTGATAACAATTAGTTTACAAGATAATGCCAGTAGTAGATTGGGTGCATTTTGTCTCAAAAATGCCTGACTGTTGAAACCTTGCCAATGTGCAGGCGTTGTTTCCAAACAGGAGCATGTTCTGCAAGGAGGGCAACACAATAGAATTTATAGTTTTTAGGTAGAGTGACACACCACTGCAGTGCTATTGAGGATGTTTCCTCTCATTTTTCTTACCTGGTGTTATCTCTGACTAATGTGGTCAGGTCTACCCCCCTCTCCTTTAAAGCAGTATTGTTTTCCCATAGAAATGTCCTCTCAAGAACTTCAGAAGTTTTTTAAAATGTAGGTGTCTTATTTTTATGCTACTTGGTTTTCCTTTTCTTATGGTGTTGCTTTGCCATTTTTCATTTGGCAAATGTATTTGTAAGAAAATATTAAAGACTTACCTCTCTTTGTGTCTTGTTTAATGAACTTGAAAATGTGGGGGTTACCCTGAAGAATAAGCTATAACTAATGAAAGTGCTTCTTCAGTAGTTAAGCACAGCAGATTTCAGAGGTACTTGCCCAGATATCAGTTGGGAAATTAATCATAACCTTATTTCTTCAAGCATTTAAAATATTTAAATCTTTGTAAGTGTTTTGTTTTTGAAACAAGGAAGATGCGGTAAGTGACTGCCCTCTTACCTCTCTTAGCCTGAGCAGCCATCCAGTGCCCTGCAGATTATGTATTCCTGGACAATGAGAGAATGATGCAGTTGAGTCATCCTTTGCAAAGACATTACATTACACAGTTTCTTTGCCACTGATTTTAATCTACCTTCTCTCTGGCTCTAAGTATCCCCTTCTCTACTCTGCTTTTGCTATGATGTTGAGCTATACTACCAATAGTTATCCAGCTACATATAAGACTTCTTTGCTGCCTTCTCTGAGTGTCTTCTTACAAGCTTGGACAAGCTAGGTTAGCAAAGAAGGACATGTCTTAGACATAATTTCTTCTTCAAAGAGGCATTATGGTTTATTTACTTGTGTAACACTGTGGTGTGGTCACAGGTGAAGTGACAGCTAAACACTCTGAAAAGGCTACAGAAGGAAGTGGCCTTAAAAACTTCTTAAATGACCATAATTTGATCAGGTGTGGTCCTGAAAGGCAAATTGGGTGAGGAAGCAAAAGACTACCTGCTTTATACAAAAGTAAATGACATTTTTTATGAGCTTCCCCCCCCTCTCCATTTTTAGCAGTATGAGAGGCTTAGTCTAAGTGTCAGTCATCCTCACAATGCAGGATGTTTCTCCTCATTTTAACAAGGAGCTTCCATACTACATGAGATCAGGAAGTATCTTCATGGCCACAAGCTTACCCTTGGAGACCTCTTTCTGAGGTGTGTTGCAGAGGTAGTGCCACAAACCAACAGGAAGCTATGCTGTTAATTTGATTGAAGCATAGTAAGCCAGTGACTGTTATCTTGATTTTTCTTCAGCTATTCCTATTGAAAAGAACACATTTTTTAAAATGGGTTTTGCTTACATTTACAGCTCTCTTACTACCTAAATTCAAAGAACTGAAAATGTGCTATGTACTTTCCTCATGCTCAATTCTATGCAAGTCCTGGACAACACTTAAAAGAAGACTGAAAAAAATACAGGAAGAAATCTGTTGTTTCTCAACTACTTCCTCACCCAATGTACTGAGACATAGCATGATGTGAATTTGTGATGCACTAACTCAGCAACTGTTCCTCATCAGTATTTATCATCATAGCTCAGCTTCTGCATGCTTGCACGTACCTCTTCAGCAAGACTGCAATTTGGTTTTTATTGCAAATGGATTGCCTGGGATAAATACATGACTCTTATTTTGTAGGTAGAGAAGGTCAATAACAGTCTCTCCAGAATCTCTCCATAAACTGTGACAATAAATAACAGTTTAACCTCTAGTTTCTATTAACAGACTGCCTTTATTTATTGTTTGACTTGTGTAAAGAGACAGAGACAGGCAATCCAAAAGGAGCAGCCACAATAGACTCTAATGACCTTCTTTTATAGGAACGTAGATACTAGTGGCAAAAACCATTCCAGCCTCAGCATCATGCAAAGGGCTATTTTGCAAAGAAACACTGTGTGTTAGTTGTTGAAACTTTTTGATGCATTCCCCGAAACAAATTACACTATTCTGAATATTTTTATTTCTGTGCAGTAAATAAAGTCTTTCATGTTGACAATGCTAATATTATATTTTTAAATATATTTGCATTTTTACCTCTTTTTTTTTGTTGTTGCTCATTTTTTTATTGCTTTGTATAAATCCCAGAGCAGAGATCCACTAAGCTCACTTTGAGAAAGACCTGTTTCTTGGGATAACACCATCCAGTGACACGGGTGATCATATGGCATTTCAGTATCGTTTACTGGCTGAATCTATGGGAAAGTTACTTCAACAAGAATTGTGGATGTGAGTCTTTCAGTACAAGTCAGAAAGGTTATTTTTAAGTGATTATTTCAGTTGAATGACTTAATATTTCTAATGCAAAGTACTCTTAAGATATTTTACTTTAATTAGTGCTCTAAATCTACTACCTAATCATGGGAAGAAGGGGAAGATGGAGAGGGTGGGCAAGACAATACTTCATTTCTACTTGTAATCCTGGGATTTAGGAGTCACTGGGGCATTGGAAGGGCAGAATAAGAAATTTCTAATGAACACTTAGCTTTAAGGAAGGGCTATGCACATTTTGCATTCTAGATAATAAATGGTTTCCAATGCATGAAGATGTGTGTGTAATTAAGCTGGTTTTACTTCTACATTTTAGTGATGGATAGGACAGGTAGCTGAAAATTCTCTTCAGTCTTCATGTACATAGAAATAAGAAGTTGATTTGTGGTTACAGAAATACTGGTCCATGCCTGCTGGTTGTTTAATTTGTTTTTTAATATATGTCCTCTTCTGTAAGAATACCTTAAAAGCTCATTCCTTTATTTTTTAATTGCATTTTTCATGAAAAGAATTAATTAACAAATATTTTTTCCTCCCCTTCCTACATGACAAAGCCTAATTTTAACACTAAATGGCAGAAGTTTCTAGTAAGGTTTATCAGAGTTGTATTAACACGAGAGGCATTTCCTGAAGGTATCAAACGTAAGTTCTATGACAGTTTGTGTTTGTGTACAAAGCCACAACCTTTCTGAGAATGGAAGATTCTAAGTTTCCTCTCAGTTAGGCAAGGAGTTGGATGCTGGTTCTGTAAATGTGCAGAACGTGTTTTTTTAGACTTACTCTGATTAGAAAGAAATGATGGCAGATCACCTCAGCACTGCAGGAAACTTCAATGACCCTCTTCAAAAATGAGGCCTTGGAAACATATTAGCCTTCCAAAATGGAGTCACCCAGCAGTGCTAGTCCTTTTGTTCTCCACTGTTGGCTTGGCAATTTAGCTTTCTGTTCCTTATATTTTCCTTTCGTGCAGTGTATCCATTCCAATAAACCCTATTGCTTGGAACAATGAGTTCGGCTGCAGTTCAAACCCTGAATTCAATGCAAATCTGGCAACAGAAAAAAATGGATATACTAGTATGATAGGATTTGACATGTAAATATTGTGGCTTCTGAAACATAACTTTTCTGAACATAAAGTTTAAGGAAAGGAAATGAATACTCATAAGGGCTGACAAAACCAAGGTAGGATTTGTATCTGTAAGACACTAATAGAGCATGTGCACCACAAGAACAATGTGGAAATTGAAAACCTGTACCTTTGGAAGTAATGCACAGCTTTGCCTTTGTAAACAACTTTGAGTCTGTTTTGAACAAATGGTCAACTGGAGGAACTTCAGGAAAAGAAGAATGTCCTCTTTGCAGGGCCAGCAATGTCTCTTTGCCTTTTATTTTTTGTGTGTGCACTGGTGACCTAAATAATGAAGATTTTCTACCCAGTGGATTTATTGACCAACTATCGCATTATTTCTTTGTGTTCTGAAATGGAAGAAGAAAAGGTTGCCTATCATATCAGGAGCCAGATAAGTGCAACTTTAATTGTAATATATATGCCTTATCAGTATGGAACAACATTGAGGGTTTATGCCTCTGTAGTCCTTTATGATAACATGTGGCTCAGAACAATGCACAGACAAACTTGGCTATGAACTCAGGAAAAGTTGCCTAGGTTTCTGCTCAGGAATTACTCATAGTTGCAGAGGCTTGGGTTTTTTTGTTTGTTTGTTTTTGTTGGTTTGGGATTTGTTTAGTTTTATTTTTGTTTAAAGATAAGATTCCCCCCTGTCTTCCTGTGCAGGACCAGCTCAGCGAACTGAGGTTGTTTAGCCTAGAGAAAAGGAGTCTGATGGGACACTTCATTGCTTTCTATAACTCCCTGAAAGCAGGTTGGACTGAGGCAAGGGCTGGTCTCTTCTCCCAAGGAACAAGCAATAGAACAAATTGTACCAGAGGAGGATTAGGTTGGATATTAGGAAAAATTTCTTTGCTGAAAGAGTGGTGTTCTCCCCAGCTTTTGGGGACTTCCACAACATGACATGGTCTCCGAGAAGGAGCACACAACAAAACTCTAACAAGTTTCTCCCCTGCTATTACACGGAGTACTATGTCTAGTGTGTTTCAAAATTCCAAAATCTAAGATACATCCTGGAGCATGGTAAAATAATCCATTTAATAATCAAAGCCCAATCCCACTGAATTAAAAATATAAACATTATGCTGTTTGAAAAGACAGAAGGGTGTAAGTCTTGCACTTGTCAATGTAAGAGCTCTTTTAAAATAACTTGAAATGTCTTTATGATTAGCATACAGGTATTTTCCATGATTTGCATTTTCTAGCAACCTTTTTGTCCTTCCAGCAGAGAATGCTTGTGCTTATTTACACAAAACAAAGATAGCTTCACTTTATAAGTTCAATATTTTGGGCAAGCAATGGTATACCAGTCTGCTAGCCAGTCTTAGCAGGAAACCATCCTAGAACTGATCACAAGGAGATGACTTGCGGTATCAGCTCATTCTGAGAAGTTTAGCAAACATGTTATCTCTAGCAACAGGTCTGATGTAATGTTTATAAGTTCAACCTGTCCTGTTTTGTCCTTATTGGTGATACATTTGTTACCAAAACAACCTAAAAGTCTTTTCTCTGTCATGACCTTCGGGAGGTCACATACAGATGATAATTCATCAAGATCTAATTTTGAAAACATATTTTCCTCAATTCAGAACATTGAATCTTACTCATAATGAAGCCTGAGCAACTTTACAGTGCAGAAAGATTTTAATGAACGATCTGATCCTAAATGTAAGTAAGTTCCATTTTGTCCAAATCCTGAATATGCCAAGTTGTATGGTGGATTATCTATATGGCTGCAAATTCTTACTGTACGGTTAGATTGCCATCTCTGTTTGTTTGCTTAAGGACCATTACATGTCCTTCAAGACACCTCAGACAAGGTTGACTCAATCACAGAGTGAAGACTGTATGGAGAGTCAAATAGAAGGAAAAAGAAAGTAAAATAATCAGTATTACTTCAAGATTCTGAAATGGCATCAGATTTGTTAGCACTTAAATAGTTGGTGCTTAAACTGCTATATTCATGCCACAGAAATAGCATCAGATTTGTTAGCACTTAAATAGTTGGTGCTTAAACTGCTACATTCATGCCACAGACTTTTTATTCCCAGTATTTTGGACTGTCAGTTCAAAGGAAATCTTTCTAATACTCACAGTGCCAACACCAGGAGCGATTTGCAGGCTGCAATGATCCCATCACCTCTGTGCTAACAAAAGGGCCTTTGCTTATATGTTACAATCTAGATTCTCTTAAGCGCTGCTGATGTACTGGAAAATTAATTCAGCTGCTTAATTCTTACCTGAGTTGGATCAGGGGCCTTATTGTTTAAAGCATTAATTCTTTAATCCTTTTCATCCAACTTCATTAAGAAGTAGTAAGTCAATAGGCACATCATGAAGACCTGGTTAATAAGGAAATCAAGTTGGTAGTAATTTTCAGAGCAAACCAACACTTAATTTCTCAGTTTTATATATGTGGAGGACATTTTTTTAATGTAAGCTCACAGCTATTCCTCTCATGCCTCAGTGTCAGATGACTGAAGAAGTCCAGAGGGCCAATGGTAGGACTGTAAAAAATGTTTCCAGGTTCCTTCTAACTTTTGCATATGGTCAAGGTACTCAGGAACTTCCTTCATTCCTTCCCTAGTAAGATGCTCATAATAGCAATACTTTCTATTTGCTATTTTTTCATTATTTTCATCTCAGCCATTTGAAAAGTAGAGGTTCTAGGTCCACCATATAAAACAAGAGAAATTATCTCTCTCTGGATGTCTGAAAGGGTTAGAACTGTGCCACTTCAGAAGTAACAAGTATACAGCAACAGGGTGAAACCAAGTCAAATAAAATGCTCCATAGCTAACAGAATCTGAGTTGTCATATTGATTAACATATTAATTACAATTCTCTAAGGACTGCTATAGCAGTGTAAACTATCTTACCCTAAAACCAAAAAAAGCTGAAGCAACAGTTGCATAATGAATTCCAGGTGTGTGATAAAGCAACTGCTTACAGGCCTACAATATCTATGGACACTTCTTTTGTCATAAGATCTCTGGAACACACAAGCAGCCCAGATAAGCTGCTGTAGTCACATCACATTTTCTTTTCAGCTCTATACAGCCTCCTTGATGCGTGCTTGTACAGGAACTTGTGCTGAAAATGAGACTTTTGCTCTCACAAGATCAGGATCTCTATAACACAAAGATCTAATCCAAGCATATACTTGGCTCTACCAAGATCAAATGTCTTCTTGGTTACAGTCCTCAGATTCTGAGACAGAAACTTGTTACTGTCTTGTTACTTCTCAATCGTGTAATAATCCTTAACATACCACATTAGAATACATTTCTCTAGTCTGGATATAAAAATGCAAGGCTAGAGAGATCTTGTCTACATTGTAGAACAGAAGTGACTAAGTAAGATTTGGATGAAATTGCACTTTGGCCAGCATTTCAAATAGCAACAAGGGAGGAGGCAAAGTGCTAAGTACCAACTCAGAAAAAAGTGTGTCCTTACTGGATGGTCATATGTCCTCTCTGCATTGTTACTGAAGGTCATTTCCTGTTTCTTCACAGTGTAGTACCAATCCAGACCAACCTTGTTTACCCTGAAATCAGACAGTGCTGGTGTTCAGGGTCATATGGCTTTGGGCAAAATGAACAGGGCCTAGTCATCAAGATGAATGTTAGGTATAATTTCCATTTTAAGAGAGGTAAAACGGAATAGGTTATCAATGCTGAAGTCACAGCTGCTGCTTTTGTTTACTGATGCATATTTCTATGGCATAAAAAAACTTAAGCTTTCCTGTCATAAGGCTGTAACACACTCATTCAGGGAAAGAAGGTATAGATGGAGATTTAGCAATAAAAAGATGGATGAAAAATCCTTAGGGGCTGGAAGGGACCTCAGAAGATCATTGAGCCCAATCCTCCTGCCAGAGCAGAGCCACTTTTTCCAACCTAAATAATTCTGTTCCCCTCTCCAGAAACAGACCTGTAAAGAGGTGACACAAGAGAGCAGCATCACAAGAGAAAGAGGAGGCAGATGAACATAAATCTTCCCTCTATTCAATATTTATTTTGCTATAACTATGCATCAATACCCTAAGGCACAAGGACATATGCCAGTACTCTCAGTGTGCAGGGCTCTAGGAAGTTTAGAGGAACACAAGAAAAAAGACATGCAGGAAAGCTGCCGAAGAGACACGCTGCCTTGAGGAAAAAGGTGTCCCTATTCTGCATTAGGGAAATGAAAGACTGTATTCAGTCAAGCCCTCTGCAGAGAAAAAAAAGTGTTGAGAAAACTGACAGTGTCAGGAAACAGGATTAATTTTCCAGAAGATATTTATGGTGTTTCAGTCAGCAGTCCCACTTTTCAAATTATTTCTAGATCCATTATTCCATACATGAAATAAAATCCTGTCAGGCTCTTGTGCTCCTTTGAGTTTTGTTTGTCTGTTGTTTTATTTGCATGGTTGCTGCCCTTATCAGATATATCCTGATCTGAGCATTTGATCGTTTAGAAGTGAATGTAAATGTTCAGCTTTCAACCAGACAAACTGAAAAATGAAGTTCTTTTTTTCCATAGTCAGCTATAAACACTTCTGTCTCACTTTAAACTTTTTCACTCATTACATGTGCAAATCACTACAGAAAGAACACAAGAATAGTTGAATAAAATATATGAGGAAGTACAGTACTGAATGCCTGGAATTCAGTAAAGGCCAAAAAAGACCTGCTAAGGAGCACTTATATCTACTCCTGAAGAAAATACACAGACCATTGCTTATTTGTCAAGATTTTTTTCCCCTTCTCCTATATTCAGTAACACTACTCCTTGTAATGGAGATGGTTTTGTGGTTTGCTGGCATTAGTCATTCATGGGTATTTGCTCAGTGAAGAACAATCACTAGTTCTAGTCAAGACAGGCAGGCTGGACATGCACTACAGGAAGCCACAATCCTTGTTTAAGCAGCTGGAATGAAAATTTGTAGTGCAAAGGCTAGTGTTCATTTTGACATTGCTGTTACAATTTCCAGTCAGCCTCACCCTCATGGCTTACAAAGTACTGTCTGCCAAGCATGGAACAGTTTGAAAGAAGCTTCATCAAACACTGTGTTGACTCCTAGTTCTGCACAGTGGAGCCTTGAAAGGAATCCTTACGATCTGGCAGCAAATAGTCTACAACTTGATGGACAAATGGAAACCTTTGCCTCTCACTCAAGGCAACAGAAGCTCTGTCATGCTTTCATGCTTTCTCCCACCAGAAATCAATCCCAGCATATCTGCTTCTAGCTGCTATCATTATCTTCTCTGGGAACCCCCTGAAATGGCACAGGCACTGCAGAGCAGAAGGGGAGAAGACAGGTAACTAAAATGTCACATCCTGTCAAATTCAAACTTTACAGTGGCACAGAAACACATGGGACCTACCCAGCTCTGACCTCCTTTGTTCTAGTCTGTTTGTCTATGATGTCTCTGATGAACACACTGTACCACAAATTGATTCCCAGAGTAATGAATAAAAAATGAGCAATTAGGCAGCCTACTTTACCTAACTGTATTCCCACCATTGTCCATCTGGTTCATGCTGAACAATTCATTTAAGAGAGACTATTACACAAAGTCACTCCAGTAGCTTTTTTTTTTTTTTTAATGTTAAGAAACCCCAAATTATGAGAGGCAATTTCTGTCACACTGTTTTCCTCCTCCGTGCTTATCATTTGCATGGGCTTTACAAATGCTTATTTTAACTACTTGTGTTCCTCATTTTACCGCTATAGACACATTCAGTTCTCTTAAGTAATTATTGCAATGCAAATAGCAGAGCTGAAGGCAACTCTCAGGCAGGGAGATCTCTGCAGCAGAAGTGTATCAGTGACTGCAGTAGCAGGATCGGACTCAATGCAAGACTTGGACAATGCTGGAGTACTGAATTCCTCCTGTTGCTGCAAATTATCTCTGTGTTCAAATCTGAAGAGAACAATGTCTGCAACCAATCCTGTTCTTGCCGCCGGCAGCTAGCACTTCTGCATGTGAGCCTCTCAAACTTTTGAGGAGTTCAGGTAGAGAAATTATGACACAGACATATTCAACGTCTTGCATGCCCAGTTCCTTTTGTAACATCCAAACCATGGAGATGGCTTTGTAACGCTCACGTCTCATCTGCTTATTTCCACAAGAAAAGGTCTTTTCCCTTCCCAAACCCCAAGCCATACATTAGGCAACCTCCAGAGGGCAGCATGGCATCTCGAGAACCACCAGCAGTAGTGCCTTAGCTAACAGCAGATTCTAACGACAGCAGAGAATCAAGGTTGCTGTAAGCAACCAAAAAGTGTAAGTCGAATCCCAGGCAATATCAGCAGCTCGCCTGGTTTGCTGCTCTCCACATAGTGCCACCTGACTTACAACAGCAGGTGATGAAGAACCGTAGTTTACCGATACACATGTCACATGCTGTAGCAGCTACATCAGCACAGCCCTCTGCACCAGTTCTTGCTTAACCACTACCTCTTACGAGCCATCTCTTCAGAACTGTCACAGCACTGCGTCTAGGGCAAGGAACAGCCTCGTTCAGTGAGAATCAAATACTTGCCTGTCAGCAGTGGTAATTCTGTTCATGCTTTTAAACAGTACATGGAAATTTAGGATTCTAAGAACACTGACTGCAAGATGATCTCATAAGCAATAGAGTAGCTGCCTTTCATGGCACTGCACTCTTCCATGCTTTCATAAAAATATCATGTGCCCTCTTAAAAGCAGATTATTTCGCCCTCTCAGTACATTACTTGAAAGACTATTCCAGAAGTCCCTTGGAAGTTGATCATGTCTCCACATATGCCTCTCACATCAGTGATAGGTTTGGGATGGCAACATTAGCATGTGTTCTGGAGATTTGGAGGAGAAATAAACTGAGAATGATCTGCAGGTATAACCCCCAACTCTACCATTTCTATGCAACAGTTCAAGACAAATGAGACTGTATTTCAGGTAGCTCATTTTAGAATGGGAACAATATCCTCCCTGCTACTAGATAGCTGATACCACAAGTACAAGATTATATAGTAATCTAATACATACCCATATACCTTAACATCTTACTTCTCATCTCGCTGAGGTGGTTTGTCTGCAGTAGTTCTCACAGTAATCTGTCCAAGGTCAACTAAGAGCTTTTGTACTGGTACACCAGTCATGGTACTCACAGTACTTGACACATCCTGATAACTCTCTTTCTCAGCTGAATCTTATGATATAAAATCTCTCATTCCAGGACAGTGCCTTCCGGAGTTACTTTTCAAATCTGTGCCATTAGTTTCATCACAAAACCTGTGTACTATGGAGAAAATTTCTAACAGCACTTCTATGACCACTGCTTCTCAAGATCTCTCTGTCTTCCAGCTGCAGTACATTGCAAAACAAATTTACTTCTTCCTGACTTCATTGCAGGTTAATTTTGAGGTCATTTTGGAGGTTTTTTTGTTAGCTTTGGTTACATTTCTGAGAAAGCGTTTGACCTGGAATACAAAATGACTGCTTCTGGCATCCAAGAATTGTCCAGTGATTGCACAAAGGAATAATGCACAACATTCCTCATATAATCAGAATCTCATACCTGATATCCATCCCATATGTATCAATTCTTCCAAAAATCAATTATTCATGCTTAACACTGTTTTTATCCTTCAGCTGACCTTGCAGTTGAAAAGATAAAGCATACCAAAGACTCCAAAAAAAAGGAGTTATATTTTCATGACTGACTTGTCCACTCTGCAATGACATAATCCCTAAGAATTTAAAACTTTTCCATGTCAGGATCACTGTTTCATTCTGATACTGTTTAATGCTACTGCTTCCTGTAATGTACAGCCTGAACAGGCACAACCTACAGCCTTGTTGACATTTAACTGACTTCTGACAGAATCCTGATTCAGAGATCAGTTTTCTTGCAGAGAAGGATGAGTACCTTCACAACTATGGATTAGTCCTGACAGCCTTTTTTTTCCAGTTGAGAAAGCAAAGGAGAAAAAGTAACAGACTGTGACTCTTCAGAGTAAATCACTAGGTCCCACTTTCAAGGCTAGAACAGTTCCTGTGGTATGGGTCCATGAAGCTGGGGAAACTCCAGCTGTTAAATTTTCCGGTATCCCTTCTCTAGCTGCTCTGTTTTTCATTGTCACAGGTACCTCACAATATGCAATTGCACAAGGAAAGGAGACACAAAGGATGCCATCTGCACCCACACAGTTACATTACTGCAGTGAAAAAACATTGGCATGAGATTACCCTGTACTGGGTTACATCACCTGCCCTGTTGAAAAACCATCATAGCATGAGTTTAGGCCTGCACTTTTTTCCCTCCCTAAACTTCTCCTGAGTTAGATTCAGAGCATGACCCTTTTCTGATGGACAATGACATGTATAGAGAGGCTGTCAATAGGCAGGCTATGGGTCCCTGCATCTCTTGACCAAGAACCAAACCCAGAGATCAAAGGAGATAGAAATCTGCTTTGACATTTGCCAGAGGGTAAAGCTTAAAATTATATCCTCTGAAAATATCCAGCAGAAAGGTGTCTCTAGTCATGTTTTCCTCCATCCCAACACACATGCTATACCAAGTCTAGTGTTTCTTAGAGGCTGAGTACACACATTCAGCTGGAGAATCCCAAGTACTTTCGGGTCAGTAGGCACTGTTTTAAACCTGCATTTGAAGCAGAAGACAGCCAGATCAGCCCTTGTATTCATACTTCATACCAAGTGTCTACACTGTACATTGATCCGTGCCCTACAGTTCCCTCTGCTGAACCCCTTACATAACAGGAGTGTTCACTTTGTTAGCAGTTAGCAGGTTTTACACTGCATTATTTATTACACTGAGAAAAAGCAAGGGACCATCACTGGGTCCCAAATTAACCAACAAAACATTTTGTGAGCCAACTAAACAAAAAAGCTTTTCAGACCCAAGGCAGACAGTCAATGACTTCCTTAATGTATATAAATATGGTTTTGATGTAAGAGTTCAAATAAGTCATTTAGCAGTGTCTCCTGTCTTCTGTTATTTTTTTGTTGTTGTATTAGGTAAAATTAACTCATAAACAAAAGGTTTATATATGATCAACAAGGTCTTTGTCTGGAGAGTGAAACAAATCACAAGCAGATTTTTCACCCTGTCCTCCAAAGACTAAAAGCAATATATAAACCCAAAACACCCCAGTTGTGAAAGCACATTAGAATAGGGATGGAGAGAAAGGCAGCCTCCAAAATAAAGATCACAGGACAAAATAATACAGACTAACAAAAAAAGCTGTAGGAGTCCTGTTTCTTAACATGTTTTAAGATTTCTATCATTGCTGATGTTAATAATTGACATGAAGTACAGCAAGTTAGATAACAGCAGGAACGTTCAGGCTAGGAACTCATTTCATTTTCCAGTGGTGTGAGGCACTGGGTAATAGGCAAATGCATAACCTCATTTCAGAGATGATCTTGCTTCACTGCGTTACATCTCGAGGAATTTTATTCTGTCTAGAAAGAGATTTCTGCTTGTGGCATGTAATAAGAGGTGTCCTTCAGAGAGCAAAGAAAGAACAGGATGTGAATTTTGTCTTCATGAAAGTGAGGGATTAATAGCAAAGCCCTGAGCCAGATATAAGCTGTGTGGGTATTGTGCAAGCCTCATCACACAGCACTGCCATCTCGCCCTAATTTATGGCCTGGAACACAGCAACTTTTACAGCTTTAAGCTGTAACTGCAAGTTGCACTAAAGTGTACAGAGATTTTGCAAATATGAGTGAAAGAGGTAAAAGCTCCAAATTTCTTTTGCTCTTTGGCCTAGCTCAAGTATAAACTGAATAAATTCTACTGACTCACTGCATCTCCTGAGCCTGCAGGCCACATAGCTGGCATGTGAGTTCAGGATTTAAATCTGGTCACTGTGTTTCTTGAACTGTAACTGTGTGTGAGCCAAGATTTGTGCTCTAGCTCAACCAACTACAAGCAAATAAGTAGGATCAGCTTCAGCATGAGTATGATCTTATGCTCACATAGCCAGGCCATATTAAAATTCTCACTCTCATGTCTAGTAGGAATAACATTTTTAATGGCCTCAGAGTGCTAGAAAATCTCAGCCCTCATGGACTGCTGAGATCAGTGTCCTCTGCATACAGCTTGCCAGCCCCTAGAATTCACCAAAGAGAAGAAATTAAGATTTTTTCTTCTTTTCACACTGCCAGAGTCCCTGCTTTCTGGCTTATACCACCAAAAGCCAGCTTAAACCAGAGATGAATCTACTTCATGATATAACAAACGGCTATTGCTCTTATTTGTCCTGTATATTCTTATCTTACAGTTGCAATTAATCACCACCCTGGAAATCAAACACTAAGGTATTTGTACCTTCTCTTTGAAAATGCATTTCAATTTCCTTTTACTCAAACTGCCCTGTCCTTTGCCACACCTGTTTAATGCATCATTCTGCAGAGCATACACTGTACATACCTGAAGAGTCTGATGACTCATGATAGAGAGGAGCCTAGTCACCACAGAAAGAATAGAAGATAGAAAAGTGTGATGCAATTAGGTGCAGAGCAATGTCTGTTCATTAGCAAATAACCATGTTTGCATGCTGGTGATAGTTACAACATATCATGACTGAGTGCCAGTTTTTGTTCTCAGTAACATGAACTTTTCTAGCATATGTAACTGTACAAGCTATGTGAGTACCAAGTTTGGATTAGGCACCCAAGTACAGCAAATCTGTAAATCCAATCCCATCTCTTTGGTGTGCACACGTTTTGTGTTGCACATTAGCTTGTAGCCTTTGTGATGGCTGAAATCTAGCTTATTCTACCTGGAGATATTTAGCTCTTTGCAGAGAAGATATATGGGAGAGGCTGATTTTATGGGAACAGCAGTACAGATTAATTGGTCTCCAATCTAACATTTATAGGGAAAAGGTTTTCTTGGCTTCAGTACAGCTTACAGGTACAGTTGAAGGAGCAGGTAGTTTTGCTGTACTGCAATTAAGTTTAGAGTACTCATCAGGGTTTAGAGCAAATACTCTATGCTGCCCTTGTCCCCCATCACAAACCCTTCAGGCATTGCTCCATTATCTCACTCAGGTCATGATGGTTTGCACCTTTCAGTTTTAGTGATTTAATGGTTTTGCCATCTTGGGATGTATTTCCACTATGAATAAGTAATTTCTGTTTTGACAATATACAAGCAGATGGCTCTGGAAATCAGTAGGCTTCCATGACTCTGAAGGACAGCCGCATGATTGCTGGAAATAGCCTCTGCTTATTTGTTTAAAACCATATCTTTTCTATACAGAAAAATCCTGAAATAATTGGAAACTGTGAGAAACAACATTCCGATCAGTACACATCTTGAGAATGATTCAGTTAAGGTCTTGTCACAGACGCAAACCCACGCCAGTCTGAGAGCCTTGGTCTCAAAATCCCAAGGAGGAAAGTACCAGAGCTTAGAAAGATCAGCTTCTTGAAATTTCAGGGACTCACTTCTGTGGGGATGGCGTACTCACAGGGGTTCTCTGCAGTGTGAGTTCTGAGATGCACTGTAACCTTCCCCTGTGTTGAGGCACAGCCGTATGTAAACCCTTCCTCCCTTTTTCTCCTGGTCAAAGAGGGCAGAACTGACCAATATGCTTCAGAAATTACAAGAACAAAAAGTAAGAGAAAGACATCACGATCAAATAAACCTAGTTTCCACAGAAAGAAAGGCCAAAATTAAAGCTGTCTATTGGATTTCTGTCTACTTTCTTTTTTTTTTTTTGAGAGCAGATAAAAAAGTAGCTAGAAAAGCACCTATGTACAGTCTTACATTGGTATGCATTACTGATACCAATGTGGTGTGAAGTACCATGTCTCCTAAGCTAATACAAGTGCTGAGCTCTGAGTCTGCTGAATTTATATAATGAAAGAAGGAAAATGAACTAATACTTTATTCAAAGTTTTACTGGCAGCCTGTCTGTTCTGATGATTTAACTGTTATTTACACTGAAACCAACATGCAAGAAGATTGTAGCCTATGACTCCCAAAGGAGTAGCTATGGAATTTTTGCATTCTGCAGAATGCTATGGGTTGGCAACTGCTCCTGTGTGCTACACAGATCACCTCAATCCCATGTGTTTATCCTATAAACAAAAAAGTGCTCCACACTGTTGTGCTAAAGAAAATTGCTGAAGTCCAAAGCAGCTCAGTCCTGTTTAAGCTGTCCCCAGATACACTGCCTAGCACGAGGGTTTGTTTTTCATTTATGTGTTAATGAAAGCTGGCAGCAGATGCTACACTTTTATTGAGCACATTAATCATTGAAAGAAAACAATATTTCTGCTGCCCTGGCAATTCCTGTACTACACATAAATAAGGCTTGCTGCTTTCCTGTTAACCCTGTACGTAACAGAGAATCCCCTAAAGCACTGGGTTTCCTTGCAATAAGGTATACTTCTGCTGTAAGTCTGGGCATCTAGTATAGAGTCAAGTAAGATCTGAACTCATCTATCTGGCTTCTGATTAAAAATTCTACTTGTGGCAATAAGTGCAAACAATGTATGACAAATGCTTGAATGCTTTTGAGAAATAAAAATGCAGTCTTGACCCAGTTGCTAGCTTTCACATAATAGCAGTAAGAACAACAGCTCAGCACTGCTTATTCCTGTCCTTCTGAGCTCTTTTATAGCACTGTCAACAGAATGTGTTCAATGCCTGTAAGGCCTTAGGGAACTCACTCTGCATGTGCTGTATATATCCTTCATAAACATAGAGCCACTAGCACAGTCACTGCTAATAGGAGGAGTAAGAGCACCAGAAGTGTCCCTTAAGCAAGCCTTTTCTTCCCTTAGTTGATTTCCTACTTTATGTTACTCTCTTAAGATCAAGCTGCCCAGCACACACTGTTTGCACAGAAACTCCTTACAGCTCAGCACTCTTAAGAGCTCCAAGCACTTCTACTAATATGTGCCTTGCAGCAGAATCACAGCACACTACCTACCTGTGGGGACCTCTCCAAAAGTTAGAATGGCACTGTTTAAGTGGGATAATGGGTCTTTAAGTATTAACAAATATGACCTACTCTCTTGAACAAAGCTTCACCACTGCAGATGTTAATCACAGCCTTTTTATCTTCCTAGCCCCAAGTTTGAAGCTTTGACCATATTTCTGAGAAAGAAGAATAAGTCAGAGAAATACAGATCATGCAGCCGTGGAGGTAACAATCAAGAACTGAAAGCACCATCAAGAACAGGCTCCTTTAAAAATGCTTTACTGATCAAACAACCCTTTATTCATATATAGTTCTTCATCTCCTGCAGTGGGAAAAAAAATCCCTCAGGTCAACATATTAAGCTCAGCAGGAACACCCATGATAAAAAGAAGCTTCCTCGTGTCTCTCTTATTTTACACTTTGGGCTACACAGAAGGATGCACCTGCCTGCTGACCAAATCCTTTGTGCTGCAGAAGTACAGAGAACTATTCTAAGAGTTGAGTGTAACAAAGATGGCTACCAGTCTGTGCATGCCAGTCTACAAAGAACAAATTACCACTCAAGTGTCTACGGCATAGAATACTTTACTGCACTGAATTAGGCATTTATTTTCTACCCTCCTTTAAGCCTAGCTTCGTAATTGCTTTATCGAGTCATTCCTAGTACAAATCATATGAATGTGCATCTTCATTAGTCTGTGTAATGAATTCAGTGCAAATTACATACGTACCAGTCAAACTAGTTTTACTCTAGCTTACTTGGAAACAGGTCTCCTAGCTATATCCAGTTTTATTCACAATCCTTCCAACTTTGCAGCAGCAGAGAATAGCCTGTGCTTTAGAAGCAGTGGTGAGATGTCACAGAAACTGAGCAGTGCTAGCAGGAACTCTTCACTTCTCCTGACACAGTAAACACAGTTTTCAGTTTCTCAGTTTCAACGCCTTGGCAATAGACTTCTTGATAGATGGAAAATGCAGGACTTGTTAATTGTGCCTGCTTGGTAATTAAGGTCCTATCTCTCCAGCAGATACTATGTTCTCTGGCATGAAACAGGTATTTTCTGATAAGAACTAGACTAGTGCAGCTTGGTGTTTACATGAATTTGTGTGCAATCTCTAAGTTCGTTATTCTTCAAGTTATCTTAGAGTTTTCCTCTGTCCTGCAGGTCCACCCTAAAAGTGCAAGTTTATGGTGAACAGCATTTATCAAGTGAAAGATAGAGACAATTGCATCTCCTAGAGTAATAAAGAATACTTGATTTTGCTATTTCTTTCTACATGAATGTTTTAAGGTCTGTATGACTGCACACAAAGTATCCCAGATGAATACAAATGCTAGAATACCAGTTGCCCTTCTTTTTAGTTCCTCTGATCTCTGGCATGGAAAAATAGGAGCCATGAGAAAGCTAAATTTAAACTATATTAAATTACTTTTGCCACATTTCCATCCAAAACCAAATTGTTTAGTGATTTAGTGATCTCAGTGCTAAAGAAAACCCTTCATATTAGATCAAAAAAACTCTATTCTTTGCCTAAAGTGCTACCTCAAAAGCTTAAATATACTAGTGGAAAAGGATTAGTGAATTAGATTTTAGGCTAAGAACAACATTGCAAAGACTTAATGCAATTATGTCACTATGCCTGCTGTAGCTTCTCTTTGCTTGTCTAAAGCAGGTAAATCGATTTTTGCTAACACAAGCGAATAGTAGCGTACCTCAGCTAGTAACACCTCAAAATACATGGTCATCCTGCAAGGGTGAGGAGTGGCTCCACAGTTTAACGTGTTTTTTAACTGACCACTGCAAAAATCAATTACTATTTATGTGCCTTGAATACTCAAAATGTTTTGCTGCTCCTCCCAATATTAGCTCTACTCCTGCTACAGCTTCTTGGGAGATTATAGGTTAACATTTTTATTTGTGACTTCCAGAAGTCTGAAAAGGTTATGAAATTCAGACTGGAGATGAAAACTGTATGAAAAATAGGTAAACACTATGCCCAGCTCACCTCCACGTGCTGTTCCTTTGAATAACACCTTTTGAAATAGCAACTTGTCTTCGCATTTAAATAGATATCAGCTGCTGACAGAAGAAACAGAAGTAAGAAACAAGGAGGTACTGCTTTAGAGAGTTATCTTTTCTATAATTCCTGGGATTACATCTGCATTTCTGGGTACATCCCTAACTGGGAAAACACATACTCCTGTACCTGTAACTATAGAAGACGACATGAGGCTCTGCGTAAGCTTTCCATTCTGTATAAAAGAAAAATACTTCTTGTAAAGAGGATGGCATTACTTAACAGCACAGAGCACTTCAACACAGCACTGTGCATTTCCAATTCTACTTGTCTATCCTCAATCACCTTTGGTATTACTGTTTATATGAGAGCAATAGCATAGCTACACTTTGCACTGTAAATGGTCCAGTTCTGATCACTGTGCAAGACATTAAAGAAATGGTCTGGCAAAAAAATTGACAGCAAATTACAAGGAAAGAAGGTTAAAGAAAAAAGATAAGATGATCAGTGATCTATTTTACAGCCTACCATGATACATGTCCATACATTATGCATACAGGCTGCATTTAAGAACATTCCAACCAATAGATTTGATCCTTAATATCAGGCACTGTATATTTGGGCTTAAAGAAGTGAGGTATCCATTCCTCTGCATGTTAGACTATACCTGCAAGATGATTTAAGCTTGATTTCTCCATTAAGCTATGTAACTGGATGTATTTTTCATACTGATAAGAAAAATACACTGTTAACAAAACTACAAACCAAAAAGTGTGTCTATTATTTTACAGGTGCCTGCTTGGAGTCCTTGGATATAATTTCAGTCCTTTAACATGTTTGGAGGAGGGAAAGAAGGATTAGAGGTCAAGTAAGAGAAAGAGTGAAATTAGGATATTCACAGGTCTGCCAAACCAGTTGACAATATCAGCTTTTTCTTCCAGTAATTTTTTAATGCTCTTTTGTACTATGTCTTTAAGTGTTGTGTCTAACTATTGCAGTGTGCTCTTAAAAAGCACTTCCTAACTGAATTGCTAATATTCATGCGGTATATCTGTTTAATTATTTATTCCCTTTCTTTTTAAGCATTTGTTTTGCTGCAGATAGATACAGTTGGGAAACTCCATTGTTGGTGGAATTAATTTATAGCCAAAATGCAGAGCAGCTGAATTAGTAAATAGGTGAGAATGTGAGTATGCCCGATCTAGTGGACTTGTACCTATCAAAATAGTAAAGCAGCAAATGGGTATCATCAACACATTAATAAATAAGAGTAAAGGAATAGCCAGAACAAAAGTTACTGAGCTAACCATCACAAGCCTTTACTTTTCCTTGGTGAAAGCTGTCAAGGAACACATTGCTCTTCATCATTTCAACCATATATTCTGAACTGAAAAGCACAAGAACTCCTCAGGCTGACATCTACAGGAAGACATCCATCGTTTTGTAATGCCATGCTTTGATGTTGCTTCAGCAGTGATGCTCAGCTTCTGACTGACAATTCAAAGCAATAGTGCCTTGAACCTTTTATACCATAACCTCAAGACAATGCCTAGAAACACCAGTTGCTTGGTAAATACACATATTTGAATATATATGTGAAAAAACTGTTCTGGGTAGCATGCCACTAAAGGCCTGAATTTGCTGCTATTCACACTCAGAGAAACAGGCAGCGTCATTCTTCCTGAAACTTCCCCTAAATACAGCATGCAGATTAGAGGCTGTCTGTGTACACAGGGATTCAGAACAGGTCAGCCTCTTAAGAAAAGGAAAAAAAAGAAACAAACTTACAAAAACATTGAAGTGTTTTTTAGTAAATCGGACAAGGTTACACAAATAAAAAATAACAGCCATGTGATTTTGCTAAAGCCTATTACAGCTAGGTAACTACAATAGAGAGGTGTGAACTGTTCTTTGCCAGTTACTCATTAACCAATTTTCATTAATCATAAAAAATGGTTTTCATGATTATGGATTCTGTAACTGCAACCTCCCAATCGGTGTTTTGCTCAGATGGCATTGGTCCAGCCACTATTCCTTCTCTCCTTGCTAAGATATTTTGCAATAGCAACTGGTGACTGGAGCTACAGAAAAAGGCTCTAGGTTTACACTGCAGATGAAAACTCTGCCAGATTAATCTCCACGTTTCTAGGGTCTTTTAATCTTAATTTTCATGATAAAAGATGAGAAAAGTTTTCAATTACCAATGAAGAAATCAAAGGATATTTTATATACTTGTAGTCACATTTACAGCAGCTCATTAGAAGAGAAGGCTCTACAACTCTCTACAACTACCTGAAGGAGCTTGAAGCAAGGAGGGAGGCAGCCTCTTTTCCTTGGTGTTAAGCAACAAGACTAGAGGAAACAGTTTCAAGATGTGCCAAAGGAGGTTTAGGCTGGAAATTAAGAAGTATTTATTCACTGAAAGGGTTCTCAAACACTGGTATGGTCTGCCTAGGGCAGTTGTGGGGTCACCATCCCTGGAGGTATACCAGTGTGTGGGCCTGCTGCTGAAGGACGTGGTTTAGTGTTGATCCTTCAGTGCTGGTTTGAAGGTTGGACTGGGTGATCTTGAGGGTCTCTTTCAACCAAATGTGTTCTTTGATTATCTGTGGGAATGTGTTTGACAATACCTCCATGGTAAATATAAAATGAAAACAAATGGAAAAGCAATTCAATGTCTTTGATTTGTTTCAAGGACTGGCAAATAAAACTGAGTAAACACAAAAAATTTCAAGTCTGCATTGAGCTTCTCCCAAATTTTCAGATCTAATGCAGAGTTCTGCACATCACACCCCAGAATTAATGGGGGGGTGGGGGTGTGGCGAGGGTGTGTGGAAACCCACAACATGGAAAAAGCAGCAATCAAAACACTGTTAATTCTATAAATGCAATATACTAGCAGAGAGAATTCCAACACTGTGCTAGGTTAGTCCTTTCAATACCATGATACTGGTCAAACTTCTGTGAAATGGATCAATACTCCTGAGAGACACACACAAAAAATGTATACTATTGATCAAAATGAAACTAAAAGCTGCACATGCTGAGTCTGCATGTAAATTACAGACGTGTCCAGTGATGATGCAATGGAGACCACTTTTACCTTTGTCTACATCCTGCTCACTGCAATGCTTTTGTGGTTGTATCTATGGAAATAATGTTTAATAACCATGGAAGGTAAGTCCTAGCAGATGACATAACTGGTACTTTCCTAGGTTTCAGGATGAAAACATGTTGGCCAGAAAAAAAATGTGTCTTATTTGTGATTCATTCTAGACATAAGTGCACTGAATGGAGACAGGTATAATGATGTGACCTGGCCAGGTAATAGATTGTTTTGTTTGGTTTTCTTACAGAAACATCTAGAAGTAAAATACCAAACAGAAAGAGGAATTCTAGGGTGTGTCAGGTATTCCTTCCTTGGCTTGATGCTCCCCTACTCAGACAACAGGAGAGGCTTCAGCCTCAAGACAACCAAGACTTCAGAGCTGTTGAAGACAACCAGTCTCAGAAACTTCACAGATTTGAATGACTTCCTTGCAGCTTTTAGAAAAGTCTTTCAAGTCACTAACACCCTCTCCCAAAGAGTAGGAAGGTTTAAACCTCACAGCGGATAAAATTCTTCATCTTTGATGACCATGACGATAAAATGAGACTGCACATAGAACAGCATGAAGCCAGGCTAGTCAGCGTTCCACTACCACCAGTTACAAGTATGACTTCCCTTGGGCCATTCCCACTCATTTTTGCTTGTCCATGGTGTTACACTGCGTACTTGAGTACAGAATCTGGTACAGATGTTTACTCCAGGAAACCTGCCTTGTTGCTTAGAAAAGTTGTAGATAAAATATTCAAGATCTAATGAGAAATATTCAGAGTGACAGTGAAATTAGCCCTACAATGCTATTATTAATACAGTGCTAATCTGATTAGTGTTTGTGTCAGTGCCTGTTTATGACAGAGCTGAACAATGCTTTCCGTAATAACTAGGGAAAAGATCATGTAGCGGAGACTTTAGCCTGTTACATAAGTGAAAAGCCAGACTATGTCAAAGACAGATAATTAATTAAGATTATCTGTGTGGTTCAGAGTAGAACTCAACTCATCAACCTAATCAACTTATATCAATCACTAATCACCTTGCATTAACATTTATAATAAAGTTAGACTCAAGTCACAACTTTCCTTAGAGCTGTTAGGACAGCTGTAATAGGCCACTGAAATGTATTCCTCAAATCCAGCACATCAAGTTTGAAAAACTTCAAGGTGATCTTCTCTCCCACACAGACACACTCTTCTTTGTCAAAGTTGGGAATGCCAGAAGCTCAGCCTTAAAGACTTCTTCAAATATCCAGCCCCGTTACTCTGCATCAGCAGCTTTTGCTTGCTACTCTTAACTTCACAGCTAGGCACAGACAACACAACGCTTATCTTATAGGCACGAGGCTTGGCAAGCTGCTTTTCAGTGTCCAAAACAAAGAGTCCTCTGTGGATTGGTCAGCAGGACACTGGAGTGTAAAGCTAGCTTGGTCCCTTCCTGTGTCCTGGTATATCAATGTTTAAGCTTCATTGACTGCCGTATAGCAAACTTAATCAAGATTTTTCATGCCTCAGAGAACAGTACAGCTGCTAAGCTTTCTCTAATAAGTGTTTTATAGCTGGGGAAGCTGAACAGGAATTAGCTGAAAGAGATTACTTACTTCTGGCCTTATTAAGCAGCAATTTGTTGTAGCCCAAGCTGTAGCATTGTTTTGCTCTAATATGAAGGAGGAATGCTGGTTTAAGCGATTTAGCCAAGTCATTGATTCTGTTCCAGTCATTCCCCACACTTTTTCTTGCAATGTGGTCTTCCTTCAAATTCAGGAAGCCAAATGCACTGTGGTATTTCTCAGGACAAAGTCCTACGTTTCTAATTTCCCCTGAAGTAAAGCAGACATAGCCATCTTCCCAGGACTTTCTGGCAGTATGGTATTAATAAGGCTCACCTTGAGATTTCACAGCACACTGAGCCTGTGTGGCAATGTTAACAGAATACTGTTAAAGAAGATCTAAGTATGGGGCAGGGCATGAAAAGTGCTCACACTGGATTTCAGTGAAGTGGCACTGAAGATTCTTCAATGAATTTATTTCATAGAATCATTACTGTTGGAAAAGATTAACTGTAATTCAGCTACCATGACCACTGAACCATATCCTGAATCAACATATCTACAGGTTTCTTGAACACCTCCAGGGATGGTAACTCCACCACCTATCTGGGCAGCCTGTTTCAATGCCTCTCCAGTCTTAGTAAAGTAGTCTTTCCTAATGTCTAACCTACCCCCCCCCCCCCACCCCCCCCCCCCCCCTTAGAACAATTTCCTCTGATGCTATTTCTAGTTACTTGGGAGAAGAAACCATCACCAGCCTCATTTTATCCTCCTTTCAGGTAGTTGTAGAGAGCAATAACATCTCTCCTTAGCCTTCTCTTCTCCAGAATAAACTGCTCCAGCTCTCTCAGCTGCTCCTCATATACCCCCAAATCTCTCATCAGCCTTGTTGCTCTTCTCTGGACACACTGCAGCACCTCAGTGTCTTTCCTGTGCTGTGGCATCCAGAATTGAACATAGAACTCAAGCTGTTGCCTCACCAGGGCTAAGTACAGAGGTGCCATCACTTCCCTACTCCTGCTGGATAGGCACAAGCATCCCTTGAAATGCAAGCAGGTGAAAGCTGCCGTGCCAGTTAGAAGAAACTCAACACCGAGATATCCACACCTTTTAGGCATTAGAACTCCTCATGTCGGTCTTCCTACTTGAAGCCACAAAGTTACAAAATCTTACCATATCTGTCCATAATGAAAAGACATAATTCTTCCTCTTGCAAACTGCTCATTAAGACTATCCCTACTGTTAGCAGGATCTATTGTTGCTGAATACTGGGCCAAGAAGCTAATTCCCATACAGTTCTTTTACTGTACTTAATGATTACTGAGAGTCTGCTAGAAACGAGAGTAAAAGAATTTTATTCTTTATTCAACATGACATCACCTTGATTTATATTCCTGGAAAATTAATAAAGTGCCTCTGAGACAGACTGTCTCTGCTGCCATGCTTGCATAATGTATCTGCTTTATCTGCTGACTTGTGCAGAAATATATCAGAGACTAATACTTCTGCTTTCAGTGCTACAGTTACTGTGACATTGCATTCTTCCAGGAAAACTCTGACAGACATATTTAGCATCTCAGATCTGACTTCAACAGGGGCCCTTAGCTGCTAGAGGTTCCACTAATCTTTTTTGGAAAAAATAGCAGCTGAGTTTGATCTCAGAGCTGAAGACAGACAGGACTTATGCAAGATGCTGTAAAAGCAGGGAAAAGACTTACTGCCCCGAGTAGATTTTTATAAGCCAGCCCTGCTTCCAAGCTCACAACAGAGGCAATGCCTAGGAGACTTCTTTCATTCCAGGGTTCCTCTTTCCATAAATCACAGTACCACCACACACAGGCAGCAGCATTTACTCTCCTATGCAAAGCATAACTGCCTGTTCTCTGATGGGCAAAACTGCACACAACAAGCAGCATCCTAATTATCCTGCACTTTATTACATGCCACCAATATTCTGTAAAAACTAGCTCAATTCTGGGTTATTCTTGGTGGTGGCAGAGCCCTCACTATCAGTCACAGATTACATGGCATGGTTGACAGGACCCTTCATGAGGCTGCCAACAAGAGAAAATGTAGACAGTGCTGTTTTCAGGCTTCAAAACTTCAGGCAGACATTCTTAGGAAAGCACTCATTTATTGCTCTGTTTCTCATGTTTCCTTATGATCCTTCTTATCTCTCCTGTGAAAGTTTATTGTGTCCTACCAAAGAGGAAGCATTGCCAAGACCATCTACAGGCACACAGTTGAGAAAGTAGTTTTACATCCAAGGTGCTATTAACACAAATGTGAAAAGTCACCATGTTTCTAAGAAGGTAGAATAGTTGGTAACTTAAAGATGTTAAGGACAATCAAATAAGAAATCTGGGAGTCTAGAGCTGCTGTTTGAGTGGAGGAAGCATCTCCCATCACCATCATATCCACTCCTATACTATTGATGGTTTTGCTTGTACTCAGAGAAAATCTTTGTTTGCAGACTTTCAAATAAGCACTGAATAAGTCATTCAGCAGCCAGTAACAACACAGGGATTCTAGAACGTGACACTGACGGTTGAAGAAGTCAAGCACAGTTGATGCACCATCTCTTGTACCCTTGCCTTTATAAAATCTAAGCCCTTAAAGCTGGAAATGTTATTTGCATCTCTATCACATAATGGTTCTATTGGCGAGTCAGAAACATTTTTGCTAATATCTGTGTACTCGAAAACCAAAACAGGGCCAAAATAAAGGAACAGATGAAAAACAGTTAATGAGAAGTAAATTCTTTACAACAATACTTCACAACAAATTTCTTGCAAATGGTCCCTCCAGGGGCTCCCAAACTAGATGAATTCACAGACTGCATTGGGTTGAAAGAGGCTCTAAGGGATAGCTTGAACTAAATCAGGCTGCCCAGGGATACATCAAGTCTTATCCTGAATGCCTCCAGGGAACAGGCCTCAGCCACATCCCTAGGCAGCCTGTTTCAGTATTTCACTATCATTGTGAAGAAATTCTTCCTTCATCCAACCTAAATCTGCCTTGCTCCAGTTTCAAATCATTGTCCCTTGTTTTATCCTCAAAGGCCCTTCTAAGCAGTTACCCTGCAGCTTTCCTGCAGGTCCCCGTCAAATACGGAAATGTAGCTCTATGGTATCCTCAGATTCTTTTCTTCCCCAAGCTGAACAGCCCCAATTCTTTCAGCCTATCTTCCTAGCAGAGGTGCTCCAGCCCTCATACAAGTGCACAATGACAAACACAAGTCCTGTCTATGTTTGCTGATCAGTTCAATGCTACTGATCTTTATCAGTCATATTATGAAATGTCTTTACAGACTTGCCTGGGACACACTCCTGAAGGTCCTGAAATAGGTTTCTGGTTGCCAGAAGGCCTGTCTTTTATCTTTCACCTCTAAATAACAGAGCAGAGTCTATTATCAGTATATGCCACAGTTTGATTATTTTAAGTACTATTTTGGATGGCAAAAACAAAGCAAATTCTCCTGCCTTTTTTATTTCTTTAAATTAACTGTACTCCCTCCTTGGAGTTCATCTCAGGGCTTGAAATTGAAACAATGCATATCTTAGCAGAAAACACAAACCAAACAATAAAACACATTAAAAAAATGGACCTGAACATCCTAAATGTAATGCATCTTTTTATCTAACAGATGTTACATATACATCAGCACCAGCATATCATGCAACTTGGCCTCATGTGCTCTGTCAGATGAGTGCTTCTCTTCCTAAGGGAAGAACTGATTTTAGAGAAGAAAAGAAATCCATCTCTTGCCACTTGTAAGCTAGGGGCAGTTGTTACTTGGTGAAGGGGACACAGAAGCAGGGTCCAACAGACTTCCACAGAGGCACAGGACAGAGAGGCCTGATAGCTCCAGATGTCCAGCTCCACTCAGAGCTTGCTACTGCACACTGACCAGAGCTGCACTGAGCAAGCAGCCAGCTGTGTGTGTGAGCACCCTCTCAAGAGACGCTACAGTGTTCCACAGACCTCAGCACGTCAGAAAAGATTCAGAACATGAAGGGATCTAAAGAGCATATTCAACATATTCAATATTTCCAGTGTCTCATAACACTTCAAACCATTTCACAAATTACTTTCAATTTCTGTAAGCTTTTAGCTGTAATTTCAGCACCTTAGAGCAAGGGCAAGTCCTTGGGTTTTGTGACTGAGAAGCCCTGAGCATTAACTGCAAGATAACCTCCTTTCCTGGAAAGGTACTTGTGCTTTTCTTGTGAATAAGAGGTTTTCTAATGACTAAATAGATTTCTAAACTCAACCATACCCTTGAATGTGAACACAACAGAAAGCCAAACCACAAAGTGGCATTTTTCATGTTTCAGACCTATTAAATTGGATACAAGCGATACAATTTTTCAATGTACATTTTCATTTACAAGACTTCTACAGATACTGCAGGTAAATATTCAGCTGTGACAAATTGAAATACCAAGTACTTGACCATTTCAGTTAATTGATTTTCAAAGGGTGTGAATCACTCTGTAGCTCACTTCGCCCAGCTGTAAGCTTCTTCTGTCTAAAGATATAATTCTGACTATCAGTTCATTACACTGTAAACCAGAGAAAGAAGAAATAGCAGAGACCGGCTGGAGAAGCAAATATTATCAAGGCTGACAGGAATGTTAAAGGACTTTTCTTCAAACATCCTGTTCAAGATCCACTCATTTCAGTAATGTGAATGAAATAAATTCTAGAGATTTTTTGTTCCTTAAGTGGAATCATAAGTGCTAGCTTACTATTTCAGTTTTCTAAAGATGCTTCATAGAGAAAGGAAAGAAGAGTTGCCAAAAGTTCTTAATTCTGAAAGACCCCCTAGGGAGAATAAAAAACCTACACATCCAAGCTCTTGGCATTTCTTATCATAACTCCTGTCAACAAAGGAACAAAAAAGTAGTCAGAGGTACTGCATAAGTTTCCACTATATAATGCATTAAAATTAATTCATGAAGTAAATCTCTTGTGCTTGACAAGAAAGCATTTACCAACTAGATTACCTCCAGATTGGTGATCTTGTTTTGTAATTACTTTCTGAAAGTATGCTTTCTCTCAATATTGCTTCTGAATGTCTCTTTTTTAAGAGCTAGTACATAAACCAGGGTTCTTAGTTGTTCTGATACATTTTTTATTCCTTAATTATTTCATTTTCTCTCAACTACAAGTGACCATATTGTAAAGTTTCATACCAGCTTTCATCATGGCTGGCACTTAGTTTCCTCCAAGCCTTTTCTTAACATCTACAGCAAATCAAATCAGATTATTGGATTTTTCCTTTAGTCAGGCAAGAAGGCAGGGGACTTTCTTTCCCTTGTTTGCGAGGACATGCCCGAAAGCTGCAGTACTCACTAACTAAGGCAGTTAAGAGCTGAAACTCAAGTTACTTAACTGTATTCACACCGCCACCCAAGAAACACAACACAGAGGAATAAAGTTGTGAGAAGCAACAGTTAAACACTTCTGTGTTTTTTAGAACAAGTATTCTTCCATGTGCTACACCATTAACAGAAAAGAAGATGCTAAGCATCATCTCCTCATTTGTTACCAGAAACACTAGACAGAATATACAAATTATTATATGAAGAAATATCCTGTTAGTGCCTAAGGATATTAAAATACCAAACTTCAGACCAGTCTGTAGAGCCAAACAGCCTTGGCATTCATGCATGACTCTGGATGGGCTCCTGGCCACTGTGGTGCTGAGATTACCCCTTCTCTGAATGCTCATCTCTGTTGGAGACCACTGCTCCTAAGGCTCTATGTCAAACACTCAAAGAAACAAATAATGAGTCTGTAAACTTTAAAGTTGTGCTGATGACTGAATAAATATGTAACTAGAGAGAACAGGTGTGGATTTGTCTTATTTGACTAAAAATTCAAACAGCTATGATGATGTCTAGTCATGAGTGTAGATAACTAGAATTTCTAGACACACAGTGAAATATGTAGAAAACAAGATGAGACTTGAAATCTTATCTCACTTCCGCTGACATGCAGGGATGCCCACTGGCTTTAACAAGACTAGGCTAGGCTCCTAAATGTCTCTCTTTTAAAACATGAATGACTGCATGTCACAGGCTGCATACACAGCCCATGAAGCTTCAGTGACAACACCAGCGAGCTTCTATCAAGGCAGAAGAAGGGGGGAAAAATAATGCAGATTATTTCCTTTGTACTCCCAGGTAAGAAATGAGTGGCCAAATAGCCAGCATGGCATATGCTGATGATGGGTGCCATTTGGGACATGTCAGACCAGCTGATGGTCTGATCAAGCATCTAAGGAAAAGAATATATCTCTGCTCACCCCTAGAATATAACAAGTCACCAGCTGAGATGGATAGAAATGGATAGATTAGTTCAAAAGAAGCTGCACAGAAATCTAGAAATACTTTATCCTGGCAAAGTCCCTAATTATCTTGCCACAGTCCCAGCTGTCAGGAAATATGAACAGAAACACTACTGAAGGCAGCTCCAAATAGTTTGTTCTTTCCAGAACTTAGTGCAGCCCTACAGAGATAAAAGTGCAGCTACAGAATGGATGGGTCTTAGCCATAATTAATCTACTGCAGCAAACATAAGGAAGTTACTATTTCAAATGTGCCTTTTCATGAAAGATTTGAACATTTCTTAGTAGTAAGCACTATAGCAAGGGCCATTTTCCTTTTTTTTTTTTAGCTCTCCAGTGCCATATGTGAGTTACACCAACCTCATAATTATCCCTTATTATTTGATTTTGACCTTTTTCATTATCTATCCTCTGCCTTTTTAGAAGTTTCTTTTTTAAATTACTGCTCTCAATGAAAGCCTTGATCTTGCACTGGCTTTTCCTGCCCAGATATTCCCTTTACTGCACCACCTTTCTCTCTAATGAAGATTTCAATCATGTCACTGTTTGCTTTACTGTCAAACACTTTGACTATCTGTAAGTATAATGAATTCTCTGAACCCCAGAGGAAGGAACTGTAAACCTGCCAGGGTTAATGGTCTTACAGGCCGGTGATTTCACTCCACTCTCTCTGAAAGGCATTTGCAGAGTCCTGCAGTCTGACCTCCATAGCCAGACTGCCTGCCAGAGAAGGAGGGCAGGGAAGGGAGGGAGGGAAGGAGTAAAGGCAAAGGGAGCCAGGCACGCTCCTGTGTTTTCAGTAAACACTGCCTGGAAAATGGGCCTGCTTTATAGCGCAGATTAGAGACTAAGATAGATAGGAGCTGGCTGGCATGGAGAAGCCTTTTGAAGGGAATTGCAGGTTTGCCTGGGGAGCAATATACCAGAGAATCAGGAAGCAGTTGGTGCAGAGAGATGTAAAGAAACATTGGCCCCGATGTGGTAGCTGAAGGTTGTAAGATGAGTAGAACACTAAATGACTCAGCTCAGTTACTTCACAAACCTTCCTTGCTGCCTTCCTGCAAAGCTAATCCTGTATCAGAGCTTCAGTTGTTGCAGTTTCAGCTTCCTCCCTAACAATTATTTGCGAGGGCATACATAGTATAGGAACTGTTGTTGATCTAGATGAGTCCAGATTAATCCAGGACACGGTTAGTGGTGTCTTTGGAAGTAGACCCCAACTGTCTGGTACTCCATGGTGCTCAGTGCTGCTGAAACTGGCTAGTTCAAAAATAACTGCAAAGATCTATACAAACTGCAGCACAAAATAACTCCTGTCTCCATCATGAAAACAGCCTGATGCAAACCAGGGTCAGTGTCCCTAGAGGTGTTCAAAAGCCATGTAGACACAGGACTTGGTTTAATGGTTGCAGTGGTGTTAGGTCAACAGTTGGACTCACTTTCTTTTTATTTCATATTGCACTGCAGATACAATGCACTGTTTTCTTTAAGGTCAGCACCCTCAGACTTGCTACCTCCAGAAAACACATTTCTGAAAGCAACAGAATCAGTCTGAGATCAAATTCCTGTACAGTATAAACATAGCCTGCCTCTCATTATATCAGAGAGGCAAAGGCATTTCAACCTCCTTTGTGTTTGGCACTCCCATAATGAAAAACTAATTTTATATGCAGGGTCACATACAACATATTGGTCAGTCATGGCATCCAGAAATGAAATTTAAGTCAGGAATCTCTTAGCTGAGATACCAGCAATTAGATTTCCTTTTTCAACAGCATACCACCCTTTATGGCCCCTGAATTCTTCTGTCCTAGGTGCCAGGGCAGGACCTACCTACTGTGATTCTGAGTAATTATATATTAGCATTTTCCAACATTTAATAACATATGTAGAAAGTGTCTTATGTGAGGTTGATACTTGAAAGACAGTTCTTTGCTGTGGCTGTTTGAGCTAGATTTCTAGCTCAGACAAAAAAAAAAATGGAACAGAGGAACTTAGAAGTGGAATTGGAGTGTCTGAGTGGAGAGGTGAACATTCCCCCTCTTCTTTAAGGTTATTATATTCCGTAGTATTTTATTCTCCTTATATTGTTATAAAAATATAATTTCTTCTTTTTTTTACTTTCCAAATTCTGACTGTAGTGAACTTACTCTACTGGAGGAGGGTGAATTTACTCTACTGCTCTTACCCATCACATTTGTCCAGGTTAAACATTAAGTAAACTTCAAAAATTCAAACCGAAAACCTCAAACCAACCAACAAAAAGCAGCAAACAAAAGCACAAACAAGTAAATGACATTTAAAACAAAAAAAAAAGTGTGTGATGAATGCAGAAATGCAACCACAGTGTGGTTCTACTCTGTGGGACTACTCACTGCATATACAAGCAACTGCTTATGCTTACACTCTCTAGGGCATTACTACCAATCCTAGAATCACTGAACATTTTGGATTGGAACAAACCTTTAAGATCATCACATCCAACTGTTAACACAGCACTGCCAAATCCACCACTAATCACAGAATCAATCAGGTTGGAAAAGACCTTCAAGATTATCAAGTCCAACCTATCACCTATCCCTTCTAACTAAACCATGGCACTAAATGCCTCATCCAGCCTCCTTTTAAATACCTCCAGGGGATGGTGACTCCACCACCTCTGAGGGCAGCTCATTCCAATGGCCAATCACTCTGTTTCTTCCTAACATCCATCCTAAACCTGCCTTGACACAGCTTGACACTGTGTCCTCTTGTTCTGTCACTGGTTGCCTGCCTAATCATCTCCCTCAGCATCATGTCTGCATATATAATTACAGTCTCTTATATAATTACAGAATAAATTTGTGTTTTTCACTGAGGAGATAAAGATTTGTGGGTGAAGTATCTGTCAGGTATCCAATGAGTTTATATATCACACACAAACATTCATTATGCTTTGTGAAGGAAAGAAACATGAATGTGAAGAGCCTGTTGTTCAGTTTGAGAACAAAGTTTTGGAAAGCGTGTGAAGCTACCTGAGCAAATACCCAAGGAGCAGTAATTTCCGGGATACTTAGGCACATCTGGGCAGAGTCACACAGGATTAGGACTTCTTTTCTTTCTGAATTCATAAAGACTTGACATTTCACTGCAAAGAAAGGTCTGTTCATAGATTCATTCTAAAGGAAGTAGCCTCGAGGTTGCCCTAATCCTGCCAGGGAAATTGAGTACAATGAAGTCTCAGATCCACACTACTTGATAGGACAGCAGCTAAGACAAGTGGTTCAGAAGATGGAATCAGTAGAAGATATGGCCTCCAGTGAAATTGTGGGCCAGGTCCTCAGCTACTCTAAACAGAGGTGCTTGAGTACTTCACCTGTAAATATGACTGAAGTAGCTGAAAGGGCCTATTTCTCCCAACATTATTCTTCTTCATACCACTGTTTTTCCCTGAGGCCCTTTCATCATTTCTATGTACAATGCTGGATTGAATCTGTATCTCAGAGATGTTTTTTTTCCTTAATGTGCATGGTTAACTGAAATATTAATGTGCAAGTCCCTTAAAGACTAAATTAACATAATTATCATAATTAAGACAACTGTTTTTTTCAGTCTGTTGTATCTTAGCTTTTCCTGAGGGCAGACACATTATCTACAGGCCAGCTTTTATCTATCAATGAAAGATTTATTGAAATTGCCACCATTAAAATTCACCAAGACATGCACATAATCACTTAATACTACTGATTTCTCCACTGATTGCCTAGTGACCAGATGTGTGGCTCATTAGAAAGAATGAGTATTAATTAAAGCAACTTATCTTAAATAGAATCAGAAAAAAAAAAAAAGGTGGAATAGAAAAGGTTGTGGTGGCAACGTGGAAAGAAAATTACAGAAGTCTTTCAATCTATGTTAAAATACCAATGGTCAAAACCATGAAGTCAAAGCTCAAATCTCACAGTTTCCATTTTAAAATTTACTTATTTTACAGAAAAGGGGGAGGGGGGACAAGGGCACACAGAGATACTCTTAAGCTCGCCAAGTAGGAGCTACCATTAAGAGATGTGCAGCACAGTTTTCCTAACTGACTGTATTTAAGCTCACCTCAACATCCATCATGGCCTTGCCTTCATGGCAACAGGCATGGGCATACCTCAACTAACTCTCTTTCTAGAGTTCTGAGATAAACACATGCAATTCAAAGAATGAAGTTCTTCTCCAAAGCAGAATGAAACACACTGAATGTCACTAGTGGAGCTGCAGCACAACACCCCTGAACTCACAGCCACTCCTTCATCTCCCTCTCAGGTAATCAGCACCTGCAATAGCCCTGCAGTTAATAGCACACAATCTGACAGCTTTTATGCTTCAGAAGAAATAAAATCCAGTTAAACTCTTCTTTTTGGTTGATAACTCATATCAGTGTGCACTCATAAAAGCAGAGCTATTTTATTTAAATATGATGTCCCAGTTACGGTAGCAGCAATATAAACTTCACTGAATGTTTTATTGTTACATACCATTCCTTGCAATAAAGGCATCTCAGTCACTCTTTACTCTCCTGGAAAGAACTGCTCTCTTGTAATATCAGTCTGGCAGCAAGCATACCTCAGCATGCCGTTTTCCTTAAGATAAGAAAGTCCTCTTTATGTCGCACTACATGTTTTCTTCCTTATAAGATTCCAGAGTAACTGCTCAGAGGCCAGGGCAGTGAAATAATTTGTACTGAAAAAAAACATAGGGCTGTGAAACACAGGAAAAACAGAATTGTTCCAGTGCAGATACTAAATTCTTTTTTTTTTTTTCATCCAAAAAGGTGCAGTATAAACACCAGCAGCTCCTTGCTGGCACATCCCAGCTCTCCCTTCTGTGAAGCCTATAAGGAAGACTCTTCCATGCTTTGTGGTGAGAAAAGTGGTACAGAGGAACAAGTAAAGGGTTCACTGCATTACCACTGCAACAATACACCTCCAAGAACTTCAGGTTTGCTGACCACAAGTGTACACTTCTTGCAAACAGCTCCTCATGCCTGCAAACCTGAGTCCAGATACCTAGAGAGAATCCACTCAGGTACCAAATCTGGCATTTTGCTACAGGCTGAGAATCCAGACTCCACTATCACTGGCTGCCCACTGCCACAGTGACTGCCCACTGTCTTCTCTGGATGATCAGAAACATGCATCTTTAAACAAAACTCACTATACATGCAAAACTGAATACAAATACAAACTAGTGTAAATAGAGTCCTCTACCCAAGCAGAAAATTATTTGATCCTTTTTCTTCGTAAACAACCACAACACCAGCTCTCATGATTTAGACCAAGAGGGCCTACTTAGCAGCAGGTGTTCAAACATTTGTTAAATCACTTCTCAGCAAATACCATGGTCCACTGTGCTCATTCCTGATTGCAGCTTCATAGCAATATGTTACACACACCAAGAAAACATACACTGCACACACACAGATATTTGCCAAAAAAAAAATTTCATCTCAGTCAGCAACATCCTGCAAGTCTCAGAGAATAGTTAACCTCCTTTCATAGTTAAGGAGTTTCTAAACACCTGTAAGAGGTGAATAGATTCATTCATCCTGAAACCTAAGAATGTGCATAGGGAAGTCCAAACAATTTGACTTTATGCTTTGGTGCCCAAAGGCTTGGCCCAATTCTGTATTTATTAATTGCAGCATAACCATCTATGCTCTAAAAACACCAAGGTCCTGTTGTGGATGGCTAACAGTGACAAGAATGTCCAGCTCTAACATGTTAATGAGAGAAAACAGAGACAAGAAGAGACCTGGTGAAAGAAAATCAACTATGAAACCAGGGAGAAATATCCAGATTTCCTAACTTTTCTGTTAACATCCAAGCCCCTTGACCCTTCTGGTTTCCCAATGTGTCCCAGCCTCCAAGAATTTCTTAGTACTGCACCCTTGAAGTTTGGACAGGCAAATTTCAAAATGTCTGACTTACTGAGCTCTGAGTAAGGAAAACTTGAATTTCCCTGCATCTGCCTGTTTCCTACAGGAAGCTTAGCAAGAAATTTATCAATTAAACAAAAATAGAGATTGTCATCTTAACTTGCTGATGCCTATTTCCATGCTCCTGCTCCAGGACTCCAGAACTGTACCGTCCCACCTGGTATTTGCCAGCCTGTTGGGTTTTTTGCTTGTTTGTTTATGGGTGTTGGTTTTTTTTGGTGGTGGTGGTTGATTTTTTTTCTTTTTATCAAAGCTGTGTTCAGACTCATTGATAATGACTAATGCAACTTGCTTCAGCTATAAGGAGAAAGTACAGATACCTTCACCTAGCAGCACAGGACTACAGCTTCTTGCTCAGGACTGTTCTGACTACTCACCTGGCATCTCTGGAGAGCCCATCCCCACTATTTTCCCCCTCTGGAGAATCCTGTTTTCTCTTTATTCCCTTACTATCAAATGACAAAACCCCCTCAGAGCATCCACCTGGAAAACTGGGCATCACCGGTCTCCAAGATTAGGCAGGAACTGCTTTCAAACCTCAGTTTGGAAGGCTGAATCCTCAACTCCAAACAGTCTGAACAAATAGCTTCAGCACAAACTTCTAGCATCTACGCTACTTTGGTACTAGACAAGCACTGCAAAGTGGCTGGAGAAATACTCCCTTTGTTCAGAATGAAGATTCAGGATTAAGTTTTGTCCTCTGCTGCTAAATTTCAGGGAAATGCTAACTGCTGTAGAGCGACCAGTCCTGCAACTAAGGAGGCTTTGTGAAAACTGCTAGAGATTCCAGGGATGCAGTCATCACATCAAGCTGTTCGATATCAACAGTGTAAGGGACAAAGAAATGAAGATCTCCAAGCAACAGATTGTGTTGAATCCTAGCACAGTGTTAATGCACCAGTCCAAAAGTTTTTAAAAAAAAGTACCACATGAGAGGAGAGTTTGCAATCATGATTTTGAGTCTCAGTGAAGGAAAAAAAGTAATGCAAGTGAAGCAGGACAAATGCACAACAGTAAACCACAAGTTATTTTCCCAGCTCTTCCATTTGTTTGTAACTCATTCTCTCAGAATCTGCAAGAAAGGCAGACAACCAGAAAAGCACCTGGAATAGACTTGACTCAGGGAAGAGCAGAAAACCTAGGAAAACACCCCAGCTGTTGTGTAAAATTGGTTCAGGGTGGCTTCCACAGCTTGACATAGAATCTATGGTTCTAAAGTCTTCTGAAACCCCAAGGAGCTCAAGACTATGCATTTTATATCAGGATTTACTTATTGTTTGCTTTCTCTCTGGCTGTTTCACCACACCCATCATTTGTCAAATCACTGATACCGTGGAATTGTGGAGTTTTTTTATGCCTTTCCTCATAAAAAGATGACTCTATAAAATCTCTGAGGTTGAATCAAGTCTGAAAATAAATGGCAAAAGCATAAAGGAAAGCACCAACCCTCCTAAGCCAAGTGCCATTCTCATGTATCTACTGCAGACATTATGCAAGGAAGTTCCTTGGGAACTTCACAGGCACTTCCAGAAAAAAAGCAATTGTACCCATGCTTCATCTACAACCATATTTCACAAAGGGAAACGCCACAGGAGCTCCTTTCTGGTCTTTCACTTAGTGTCATTAGTTATGCCTATGTTGATTTTCCCCATCATTGCCTTCTGTCCTTGAGCTGAAGAATTCAGCACATCGTTTAGCATTCCCTGGACAATATCTCTACTGTCTCAATCTGTGAAAAAAAGTTGTTGCCCTTGCAGTTCTCATGAAAGCACAATATTGCTGACACATAGGGTCCTGAAAATAGATCACACAACTACTACTTACAAGCCCAGAAACCATATAAAACACAGTGCAAAAGGGGTTAAGAGCCTTGGAAACACACCAGTTCCCTGAGAGACGGACACAAGGAAGTAGAATTACAGGATTAGAGACCCTGAGGAAGTGGATCTGCTAAACTAGAAGCCCTGTCTAAAACAAAACAAAATCCCTCAGAGAAAAAGAGGTTGTGAAGAGGTTAGTGAAAAGTCAGAGTGCCAGCAAAGGGAAGCTGTCCAAAGATGACTGTGGGAATAACTTCCCTAAAGTCTGAATCTATCTGGTTTGTTTTGTGCCCTGAAACTGGAGATATTGATGTAATAGAAAGCATGTTACACTGTGTTGAAAGAGGGCTATGCCAATCATATAATTGCTCCTTTGTTTTGCTGATCTAATGCTTTACAAACAGTCCCTCTCCAACACTTGTTGGTCCAAATGAAATGAGCACGTCGGGATTTTAGTGGATGAGGTTTTTTTCCACAGAGTGGTTCTACCACACAGCACTAAGAGCTCACTCTGTTTAGGAACACTCTAGTATATCTTCCTGTGAAAACAGAGTCTGGTATCAAGGCAAAGACCAATCTTTTAACTGCCACTTCAAAAAACCCCAAACCACCACCAACCAGTGATCAATGTATGAATTCATTCTGTTCAGAGCCCTGAGTTTAAGTGACCTAAAAATATGTTTCAATTTAGACTGTTTCAACTCATTAGGAGCTACTACTTTTCTCAGTTTCACATGAATTAAAAAACAACAGCAAATGAACAAAAACCCCAAACAAAACCCCCCACCTCAGCTCCAAACAAACAAATATAGACCAAATAAAAAACCAACATGGAATACTGCTTTGGACTTCTCATTTCTGCTAGAGAGAGTCCAACACAGACCTATGAAGACAATTGCGAGACTTGAACAGTCATCCCATGAAGAACGGCTGAGAAACCTGGGCCTGTATAGAGCAGAGAAGAAAAAGCTGAGAGGGGATCTTATCAATGTCCATAAATATCTGACTGGCGAGTGTCAAAATCACAGAATTACAGAAACATTCTGTTTGGAAAGGACTCTCAGAATCATCAAGTCCAACCTATAACCCTACTCGACAAAGCTCACCCTTAAACCATATCTCCAAGCACCACATCCAAACAACTTTCAAATACATCCAGGTTCAGTGACTCAACCACCTCCCTGGGCAGCCCATTCCAATGCCTGACCACTTTTGCTGGGAAAAAATGTTTCCTAATGTCCAGTCTAAACCTACCCAGTTTCAGCTTGAGGCCATTCCCTCTTGTTTTATCACTATTCAGAGAAGAGACCAGCAGCAGCCTCTCCTCAATGTACCTTCAGGTAGCTTTAGACAGCCATGAGATCTCCCCTCAGCCTCCTCTTCTTCAAACTGAACAGCTCCAGCTACAGACATTCAAAATCTACCTGGATGTGTTCCTGTGCAGCCTGCCCTAGGTGATCCTGATTTGGCATCAGGGTTGGACTCAATGATCTCTGGAGCTCTCTTTCAACCCCTAACATTCTGTGATATTAACAGTATTCTGTTGTCACCATTTGTTATGGCCACTAACTGTTTCATGTACCTAACATTCTACGTTGGCATATTGGTTGAGAAAATGAAGAGTGTAGCCTTAGCACAAGACTGACTTGAATTAGGCATATAAAAGAGCATTGTTTATTTGGTTATAAAGATCAAAGAATAATATTTGTATTGAAATAATTGGGTATGTAGCTGTAGTTACTATTCCCACAGCAGATACTAATTGACTCATTGAGTTTTAATAATTTTGCCATTTTGTGGCTTTCGTAATTGCAAATATTTAAGGAAATAGAGCAGATGAGGTTGGCAGTAGGAGAGCAAATTACTTGTTAGATCTTAATGTGTAGGTAGGGAGTCATAAACAAGCCAAACAAAGCTTCAGAGACAAAATTCCAGCTTCTTGCTGTGTTTTTCCTTTAATTTTTTTGTCGATGCTGCTTTCCCTAACAGAAAGTCACAAACATTTTCCAAGTATCAAAATTCATTTTAAAGTTTTGTGTCTAGGACTGGATTCTAATATGAAAACACTACAGAGACTTCCAATGAAACTTTTACAAACAGCACTGGCAGGAATAATAAAAACCAAAAACATAACTATGTGAAATGGGTATTTTTGGAAGCATTTAAAATGTTACTCTGAAATTCACTGTGACTCAATTCTTTCAGACTGTCTTGAAATTATAAACCATACAATATAGTATTTACCTATTAAAAAGAGATTAGGCATGACCCCTTAAGACCACAGTGCCATCTGTGACCACTTACAGCTTGTTATAGAGCTATTTATTCAGTTTACAGTGTGTATTTTGAGTGTATACACAGAGTAAGAACTAGATCTCATGACTGATACAGCTTTGTTTCTGAGGACTAAGAGAATGTGGTAATGGAAGTTCTCTAAGAACTGCCTGAAAAAGGTTTTCTGAAGGGATTATGAAATCCTGGGAGGAAAACTAAACAGAGAAATGTGTAAATGCAGTTTGGGTGTCTCTACCACCTTTTACACTTCTAGATCTCTAGCTATTTACAAACTTGGTTTCTCAACTTCTAGTTTGCATGTCTCTGACAATCTTCATTCAAACTGTATGCAAATACTAAATGTATTACTGTTAGGGGTAACCTGAGATGATTTCTTATTCACCTAATGAGATTCCTCTGTTAATTCCAGAAGACTGTAGTTTTGAATTATATTGATATTTGCATTACCAGGATGTAGTTTTTCAGCTTTACTGGGGGCTAAGAGAGGGGGTTTAGTACTTTGCATATTGAATGCAGCCTCCTTTGTAAAGACTGTTGACTTCCTACTCTTCTCTTGACCACTTACAGCCACTGCTAGAGGCAGGGCACTGAATTAGTCTGAGTCAATAAAGTCTATTATACATGTATTTCACATTTACACTGTGTAGCAGCAGGTCTTTGCTTCACACCAAATATCCCCTGTTCTCCAAAAGAAGACTGCACTCATGTGAACACTGTTAAGTATCTAAGTGACCTGAAAATATGAAGTGAATCACCATATAAAAGTGCGACAGCACACTTTTATACTGGCTTAGAAGTGTCTTCTACCTATTTGATAAACTCACAAAAGCATGAAGCATCCCTAGCCAAGATAACCCTACCAAAAATGCTCTCAGATCAGCTGGGTAGTGTGTACAAGGAGCTGCAGAGCCATAACAAAGCCAAAAGCAATGCTGCCTGCAGCATATCCACAAGCCGAGACGATGGGCTGCACCCCTGAATGCGCCACTGCATTTCCATAAACATTCATTGTGCTCTTTTAATTAACAATATAAAGTTGAAAACCATGAACATGTACCCTTGGAACACTCAATTTAGGAAATTGGGAAAGTGTGTTTATCTCCTATGGCTCTTTTTTTCCTCTATGTTCTTCTTTAATAAGGCCTCAGAGTTTCACAGCCACCAAAGAATGCAAAGAATGCCATTAACCAAGATACCACCCTGCTAATTAAAACATACTTGTTCTGAAAGAATTCCAGAGCAAATCTCCAGTCTTACACACAGAAATGCCTTTCAAAATCATAATATTAAAGCTCTCTGTTTTCCAGGTGATGCCTTGGCTTTTATTTTCTCTTTCTATTCATTGTGCCATAATTACTCAATCATTATTTACTACTCTTAACCTCCCCCTTGACCCCCCAGTTTTCAGTTTTGGTCTCAAGAGCTTGTTCTCTGCTTGCTGGGTTGCTTTTAGAGTGTGGATATACCTGTCATTATTTTGGGTAAGAAAAGAGAAGGGAAGAAAGGATTAAAGCATGCAGGGGATGAACTAAATTGCTAGAACTTCAATTTGGGTAAGGAAAGATGTGTTAACAGCTGAATCAGAGGGGAAAAAATATCAGGAGTAGCACCAAACACTTTGCCTTCATAAAAGTCACACACTTTCTATAATTTCCTATTTCCCTGGGCAGACAGACAAAAAGCGCCAATCAGGTTTGTTTTCTGTGAGCTGTCCTACATAAAGACTCTGAACCAGAAGGCTGCTTAGCACCCCAGAACTACCAGAAGTCTAAAAAAGTCTTTTAGCTACCAAAATGCTGCTACATTCACCCTCAGAAACACCATAGATGAGTAAATATTAGAGGAATCCTGCCTCCTGACTTCAAAAATCTAAGTCATGCCTCATCATTTATGTTAGAAGGAAAAAAAAAACCCCAACTTCCTATGTGTGTTATAAACCCCCATTTCTTTGAATACAGGAGAATCAAACATCTCCAGAACCAAGCACAGCCTTCACAGTAGCAACTTCTTTTCTCATAGTCTGTCTGTTCCATCACAGACAGGAGCAGCCATAAGCAGTAAAACTCAAGGCAATCCCTCAATACCAAGCAAATTTCTTGCACTGTTTTGCCATGTCCCTCTGTACCTTTGGATAGCAGTGTCTTATTGTCTCCTTTATTCTATTATCCATTATCCCTGTTCTTCAAAATGTTATTTAATGACTCCTGCTTTTACACCTGAAGGAATGGTGCTCATCACTCTGAGCAGCCATTACTCGGTTTGCAATTGAGCCAACTACTCACAGCAGCTGTGAGCAGGCAGTGTCTACTCTGCCTGTGTTCAGCATTATTGCAGCTGCACTACATCCCTCATCTCTGAGCACAGAGATTGGCAGAAGAGGTAGGTATGGTTTGACATAGTAAAGCATTTTCATGTCACTTGCAATGCTCATGCACGTTTCACTTTGCCTCTCGAGCTAGATTATGGCACTGTTTTACTTGCTGATCTCTATTTACATGAAACAAACTTATCCTACAATATTGTTTTGATACATGTATCACTGCTTTTTTTGGCACAACACACACATTTTTATGCTCATCTGAATATAAAGAATGACAGTAGAGGAAAATAAATTGATAAATACACTCATACTTCAATTCTTCAGTTGTTTGGATTGCACTGAAGTTGCTGTTCTCAAGGTTTCTCCAGGCTTATTTAGCTTTAAGACTTCGAGGAAGAAGATTTTGCAAGATAACTAAGCCTGGAGCTCAGAAACTTCATCTCATTCCAAAAATGTTTCAAATGTTCTTATTTAAAAGCTTCTGAAATGAAACATAACAGACTTCCAGGTCTCCAACTGCTTGTCCTAATTTGCAATGCAAAGTTCTAGAAAAGCTTAATGCAATTTAAGACTTGATTTTCTTTCTGTTTTAAATCCACAGAATCATCCTTTCAGAGCCTCAGAGACTGCCCTGGCAACAAATGCAGAGGCTGATGTATTTCATTCTCATTAGACATCGTATTCAGGATAGATACGGAGGAAAACATTGGTACTTTCTGGTCATCATCACAGTAGAAAATGTTCAGCAGTACTGTCCTAACAGAGACATTGATGTGATCCTTCCTACACAACAGGCTGCTTGGCATTGTGTGACACAGCACTTCAAAATGTGTCACTTGGGGTTTTTTGCATCAAAACCAAAAATGTCCGGTGTACTCTACTAAATGTTGTGCCTTTCTAGCAGGTATGTTAACAGTTAACCACATAGCTGAGACAGTCTTATTTGTTTGCTAGCAATTAATGCTAATAAGAAAGGAAGATAGAGCTAAAGATTCCTTTGCCCGTATTGTGAAATGAGAACTAAATTCTTACACTAAGTGTTGTAGGTGATACTGCTATAAAATACAAGGAATTGGGGGGTGTTATTTGGTATCTGTTTGTTGTCTTAGGGGTGTTTACAGAGTTTATTTGGGACAGCAATTATTCCTTGCTAATATCTACAGTGTTTCAGTCAGATGACCAACACCGACTTTTCAAAACTCCCAACTTGTGCAATCTGAGCTAATTGAGATTCCTGTACAACAAGGCTTCAATTATTTCTGGTTTCTCGGTGTGAGAGCTGTCACTGCAGCCTATGAAGCTGATTGCTACCACCACAAGATTTTCAAGCTAAATTTAAATCAGGAGCTCTAAAAAAGCAGAGATACCCTGTTGCTACACTTGTGTTTAACAGTGGTAGCTGCACCTGAAAAGCACTACTCAACTCCACTTAACCCCACTAGAGCAAAGACAAGGTTTTGCTCACAAAACTCAACAGCCAATAATTCAAACATTGCATTAATTTTGGATGAACTATGTAATGTTAAAACAGCACAGATTGAAAGCCTAAAGTGCATGAGGTGGGTAGGGTGCTGATGGCTTGGCTGATGTTGAACTTTACCTCTTGGGAGTGTGGGGGTTTTCGGTTCCAGTGGAAGGTCTTTCTGAAAGGAGAGAGGAGAGTGCCCGGAGGAAGCTTCCCTCTACCTGTGAGGAAATGACTGGAACAATGCAGCAGCAGAAGGAAGCTGCAGCCTAGCGATATTCACAACAATCTGCCCAGTGCTGTGCCACTCGTCACCAAGCCAGCGACACAAACATCTTTTCTTCTCCCTTCTCCAACCTGCCCTTTTTCACCTCCAGCTAGGAACTGCCACGTTCAATAGCCACTCTATTGCTTGAGATGTTCTGTGCAAAAGGTGTGGCCTTGGAAGAGGAGGTTTCAGGAGATCTGTGATGTTCCTATAAGACGACCCTGATGAAAGGCAGGGCCAGCTGCATAGGATGAGAAGCAACAGTTTTAAACTAGAGAAGGGTAAGTTTAGGTTAGGCATTAGGACAAAGTTCTTCACAAAGAGTAGTGAAATGTTGGAACAGGTTGCACAGGGATGTGGTTGAAGCCCCATCCCTGCAGACATTCAAGGTCAGCCTTGATGGAGGCCTGAGAAATCCAATACAGTTGGAGGCGTTCCTGCTGACTACAGGAGGACTGGACAAGATGACCTTTGAGAATCCCTTCCAACCTGGTGTATTCTGTGATTCAATATGGATGTAGGCTGGGAGAGGCAGAGCCAGCTCCATTTCTGCTGTAGGCTTGCTGACAGGAGCTGACCACAGGCAAAGCAGGCAGCAGAGGGTGCAAGAGAGGGCCAAGGACAGCCTCAGGGCAGCCCAAGATGGAAGGCGGCCCAAGATGGAGGGCGGCCCAAGATGGAGGGCGGCCCAAGATGGAGGGGCTGAGCCTCGCGGCAGCCTTCAGGAAGGGCCCAGCAGGGCCCCGCCTGGCACTGCTGTGCTGAAGAGAGTTCTCCTCAGCAGCCTTATGCCCCCTGTGCCGTGCAGACTCCACCATCAGGGACACCAGAAATCCTCCAGAGGCCAGACTAACAGTGCCCACTTCAGCTGCTGGCCTACCTTGTCTTTGAAACCACAGTGACCCCAGAACCTTCCTGGGAATCTGTGCTGTTTGGTACTCTTGTGATGTTATAGATCTAAGGAGAGATATGGGTTGTTACAGGTACTGAGAGTTCAGCATCTCCTAACGCTTCTCCGGCCTAGAACAGTGGCTAAAGAGCGACACTGTGTCAGGTTAGATCTTAACCTCTCTGCCCTCACTGCCATCTGGCCAAGTTTGAAGTCTGCCTTCCACACGCCCTGTATAGTCCCCAAAGCCTCGTTGCCATCCAGCCACGGGAGGGGTACTGCTCCTTCTGTCACAACGGCAGCAGTGCCCCGTCAGGGAGGAGGCAGTTAGACTGGTTTGGCCTGCCTTTCTCTCCTGCCAAAGCCACACTAGCTGGAACTTTCACTTCAAAGTTTCTTGGTGTTTGAAAGATACGTATTTGCCAGCATGGTTAAAGGTTTTCTCTTGGAATTCAGTTTAGTTGGTTGATTTAGGAAAGATTTCCCTTTCCTTCATAAAATACACACACACAAATCCAACCCTGATGATACTATGATATGATACAAATGTGTACTTTACAGCCTTTGCTGTGCTTCAGGTATTTTCTGTCATAACCCAGAAAGCAGTGACAAGTTTCATTAAATTAATGATTCATCACAGTACAGCCTAAGTTGCTCTTTCTTCAGTTTACCCAAAGTTTCCTCAAATTTGATCTTCATCTTTGCTATTGAGCAAAAAAATCTCTATGCATTTCACAACAAAACACAGACCAACCAAAGACCAGATCAGCAGGCTTTAAACAAGACAACCTCTTCCAAGGCTTTATAGCAAACTACTGCACCTTCTTGCACGGGCTCCACATCTCAGATACACAATGACTCGAATGACTCCTTTTTTCTAGCAGTGGAGATAGGCTTCAGATATCTCATGAAGCAAATTATCATGTTGATTAAGGCCTAGATTACCTCAGCCTGGCTGGTAATTTCTACCAAAGAGCTAAGCTGCACAAAAAGGAAAGGGCTTTTCATCAGATTTTTGCAGCCCCCACAAAAGCTTCTGATAAAAGGCTTACAAGGCTTACTAGGGTTCCTCAGCAGAGGAAGCAAACACTCCGCAAGAAGGATGCAACTTCATAGTTCTCTCTTGTCATCCTGTCCCCTAGTGACAGTCATTTCCTTACAGCTTGCAAAACTGCCACCTGACCAGCTTCAATTTCAAAATCCACAGCAGAGAGGCAGCACTCTCTCAAGCGAGGGCAGCCTCTGTCTGCCGAGAGCCTGCCAAGCTTACCTGGCTCTCCAGGAACGGTAGCACCCATCTGACTCAGTTTCCTCTGTAGCAGATAGCAAGAAAGTCTGCTTGACTGCCAGGAAATCTTTCATTTAAATCTCATGATCAAACTCACTGACTGTGACTGCAAGAGGCAACAGAAAGCATTCTCTATCATGGTTAAAACTGCAGTACGAAGATTCTGTGTGCAGCTCCGTTCAATGAATGACCCGAAACAGCTTTTCAGAGAAGTAAGAGAAGCACAGAACCTTCTGTGACCTTCAGCTCTCTGTATTGTGTGGGAGATGCCAGAGAGAGGCTCTCCTAGGCTAGAGCAGCATGCCTGCGCTGCTCTCAGTGCTGGCAAGTGGCGCAAAGGAGCCAAGGCCTGGGGCGAGACCTCAGAGGACCGCGTGTGGCGCGGAAGCTGCGTCGACATACAGCGCAAGCATCGTGCAGCTCTCCTGGCGCACAGCTGCCCTGGAGATCGCTCCGGCAAGCACAGCTTCCCTTGGCTCCGCTCTACGCCTAGTCGGCAGTCTGCTCACATACGTGAGCTCTAGCTTGGACTGGAACTTCACCTCGCGTTGCCTCTCGGTAGCTTAGACAAATTAACTTTCTCCTGCGCCGGCTGGTTTCTCTGAACCCCAGCGATCTCCTGGCTGCTGCCACACTGCAGTGCCCTCGGGCAGGGTTAGGCCAATTGTTTACATATAAACATGTGGCACACTCCACCCGTACAAGTGTTTGGTTTTGCATAGCTGGCAGATAACAGGGCTGTAAATTTTATTGCTAAATATTATAAACATAGATCTATGATTTTTTTCCCCCCAAGAACTGTGGTTTGGGTCTGATTCTGATCTCGTTTTCACCAATTTCAGCTGGATACAGCAGGAACCTGCGACTCACACATGAAACTAGGGTAAAACTCTTCGGTTTTCTGCTCAGCAGCACTGAGAGCTTGTGGGGTTTGTTTAACATAATATAAACCATTAAAAAAACCAATTAGGTTATTTTTCCACAAGATGCAAACACAAATTACTAAAATAATATGCTCATTTCCATAATTTTCCATTCAGTGCCTTATTATATGGGCACAGTGTATAATGAACTTGACGTTTTCCTGACAGGACTATGAGAGTGACTGTTTCTGGTTTTCTCTGTTCTGTACTTTTCTGGGTTGGATCTTTTCCCTGGGAATGTCTCTAAGTAGTTATTAAGGCAAATATTTCTCCCCATTGTTTTCTCCTTCTACAGATTCAGAGCACATCATCACAAAGGGCTGCTACTGCTGCATGGATCCTTCTCCAGGTTGTCTCAAAGGGCCCAGGATCTTATAGCATAATTTCAGTGCTGTCACATCACTCTTGAAACAATACCTAAAATATGTGATTGTGTTCTCTCGTTCAAAGCATTAACATTTTGTAGCAGCTACATAAGTCCTCAAGAAAATTAAGTAAATCCTACGGTGAAAGCTCCTGTATTGGAGTAGTACTCAAAAGTCTCAGGGGAAAACATTGAACTACTTTTTCAGTCTAAAAACATTTCTGTTTTAACATAAAATCTCTTGATATAGTTGCTCAAAAACTGAGAAAACTGAAGTTTGTGGGCTTCCTACAGGAACAAAAAAAAGCAGGCAAAGGGGAAAGGCAAGGAAAGGCAAGTTTCTGAGACACATTTGTATTTGATTTCAACCTTAAAATTGTGCAAGAACCAGAACTGTTGCTGCAGTGTTTTATTTCTTTCTCTTTTTCCTAAGTGATTTTCAAATCTAGGAACTAGGAATCCCCTTCTCATCTATGTTTGGTTCTCATGAACAGTACATATGGGGCTGGGATATCATTTACTTCCTTCCATACAATTATGAGTGGAAGATAAGGAAATTATTCTAAAAAGCCTTTCCTTTTCTAGAAGGAAAGCCTCCTACAAAGCCTACTATAAAACCTACACTAACCTCAATTCAAATACACCTTCTGAAGAATCCATTTAAAGAAAGAGAACAAAAAATAAGATTGAACATCACAACAAACAAACTTCTTAATGTTTTTAGGTTGTTCGTTCAGTATTAAACTGATAAAACTAATCTAAACAGAGCAAATTATTTCAGAACACAACCTTACAGGTTTATAAAATATTTCCATGATAACACTAATGCATAACTAAGAGTGTTTATTTTTGCATGCTGTATCAGAAATTTCTGCATTCTGAGATCATTAATATGCATGATCATGTCTTTCTTTGCTTGGATTCTTTGGTTTCATATGCTGTTTCTGACTGCAGTGGAATAAAGCATGATTTAGTTGGAATGTCAAGTGCCTTCTTATTACTTAAGGGGTCTTCTGTTACAAAAGTGCCACAAATTGCATGGTAATAGAGTGAATGCAGTCACAAACTCACCAGCTCAGCAAGTGGAAAGCCTCCTTATAAACACACATCATCAAGGTAAGAAGAATCGTCTAGCCAAGTTGAGCTGTTCTACAGCTCTTCTGCTTTTATCTCATGACTACGATGTGAAACACCTGAGATTAAGGCCTACTTTTCTTGCATGGTGTACCTGTTACACCATAATGAGTGCAGAGTGCACCTGGGGATGAGCATTACCCAGGAGGGACTGCAGAATGATCAGTGCTGTTCAAATTTTGGTGCATTAGAAAATTGTTTTCTAGTGACAATGCAGATGGCTACAGAGAAAACGGCTTCTGCTAATGAGGTTAAAATGGCTATATGTTCTTTGTAATTAAGAGCCTGATGTTGCAATTCTTTGAAGAGCCATTACAATTCAGTTTAAGCAGTTCTGCTCACTGGAACTTTGTGTTCACTGCTTTTGGTAGAAAGGGTAAGGAAGGATTATTGATTCGTTAGGGGCTGCAACAGGGAGATAATTACATGCTGTAAGATATAATCACATGGATAGAACAAGGAGTCTAGAGCAAAGCAGGATGATGATGATGCTTTTCCCAGTTCTTCTAAGTGCAATATAGGGAGCTGCATTATGTTGTAATTTTTACCCAAGCACATAATAACCTAGGTATGCTGTGTCCTCCTTATCTTCTCTGTGACTGTCAGCTTTCATGGTGACAACACTGCTGTCCAGACTAAAGGGGAAAAGGTGGTCAAGCTTCTTAAATTGGAAAAATAAAACAAGCAGGCTTGAGGGATATGTTTTGGGATAACTGGGTCTGGCATGGGAATTTTGAAATCTCTTCAAGATTTATAGAACAGCCTTGGTGATAGGAAAAGTTATTGAGAATTGTTCTTCCTTTCAGATTGCTGGTCTGCAAAGCCTGAAGTTGAAAGGGCCAAATGAATGAGTTTTGGGAAGGATAACATTGTATAAGTGAACACACACCCACTATTAAGCAGAACCCACAACATTAATGAATTGTATTATTGACTTAAGAAGATGACTTCACTTAGGTGCCATATTTGCTACAATGGACTCCATCTGGAGACCCACCAGAGTGCCATTTGAACTGGATATTCACTGAATTATTGCAACAGAAGCACTGAAACCTAATATCAAACTCCTTTATACGTTTTCCAGGTACAACCTGCAAAGCCAAACTAGTTAGCAGATGAAGAGTCTCACTAAGTGTATCGTAAAAATGTAGTAATACAGCAGAGAGCTTTACAGTTGGATCCCATCAGTAAGAGTAATAGCACCCCAACCACCCAAGGAGACCTTAGAGGTCAAGCAACTCTAACACAGACTTGCACAAACTACAGGACATAGCTAATACTTCTACTGTGTCTTAAGCAAGAACTTGGAAAGCTCTCAAGCTGCAGACCTTTTGTTTGCTCAGTGGTGCTCTGGACACACACTGCAGGCTTTGGGTCAGCCTTTTCTCTGTCATGCTTGTTGATGTTTTTCCCCTTCTAAGCAGTCACTTGTGATAACAGGCCACTCTGGCCATCACCTGTCCCACATGGTAAGCAGGAAATAACAGCAGCATTAAAGGATTAATCAGACCACAGCTGGTGGCTTCTGTTTCTCTCACATTCCCGAATTTTCATGTTTCTATCACTGTATTTCAAACTTCACTTTTGTTTAAGCAGACCTGACCTGTGCTATCCACAGCCTGCTTGACTGCTTCATTTTCATATTATCAGTTATCATCAACAGGTTTCTCCACAGCTATGACCTTAATTTTCCCCTTCTGTACAGGGCAAGGAATGTTAAATGCACTTCCACAGAGAGGAAAAAAAAAAGTCCTGGCTGACAGTAGTCTGAGGGCTTTCAATTTTTAAGAGCTACCTTACTTGCCAGGGGATAGAAGACCATGCCTCTTTGCATATTCATTTGCATAAACACTAACCTATAAGGTTGCACAAATTTACAACATTATCTTTCAATGATGTTCCAAATGAAAATAAGAAATAACCTATTACAGGGACACTTGCAGGTGACTTAAAATAGGTCTACCCAATTTAATGCAAAGTAAGATCTGGGATAAGGCCTGATTATTAGTATTAATTTTAACTTGTCCTGTAGAATTTTATAGTTAAATTATTTTTATATTAAAATTCTGTAGTATCATCTGAGCAAATGAAAAAAAAAAACCCAAACAGAGACCCTAAACTCCTCATCCTTGTGGAAATGTTACCTATTGCTCCACCGAGGGGAAATCATCATGCAAGCTCAGGGATTAATGAAGTTTGAGCATCCCAGAGATGCTGCCAAGGAACATTTGCTTCCAGTGCCAGAATTACAAAGGAGATCCAGAGGAGCTCCTCAGACTTGAGGTAAATTGGTCTGTTCAGAGTTGTGGCAGGCCCAGGGCAAGGAAGGATGTCAGAATGCTCTCATTGCAGCTGAAGCCACACTGTCCCCTACAAAGAAGCACATAGAGAGACTGAGTAAATATCATAGAATCATAGAATGTCAGGGGCTGGAAGAGACCTCAAAAGCTCATCCAGTCCAACCCCCCGAGGGAGACTCCACAACTCCCCATGGCAGCCTGTTCCAGTGTTCTGTCACCCTCACAGTGAAAAAATTCCTCCTCATGTTTAAATGAAACTTCCTGTGCCTCAGTTTCCACCCATTACCCCTTGTCCTGTCATTGAGCATCACCAATAAGAGGCTGGCTCCATCCTCCTGGCCCTCACCCTATACATACTTACAAACATAATGAGGTCACCTCTCATTCTCCTCTTCTCCAACCTAAAGAGCCCCAGCTCCCTCAGTCTCTCTTCATAAGAGAGATGTTCCATTCCCTTAATCATCTTTGTGGCTCTGCACTGGACTCTCTCAAGCAATTCCATCTCCCTCTTAAATGGGAGGGCCTGGAACTGAACACAGCACTCCAGATGTGGCCTCACCAGGGCAGAATAGAGGGGCAGGAGAACCTCTCTCAACCTACTAGCCATGCCCCTTCTAATACACCCCAGAATAGCATTGGCCCTCCTAGCCACAAGGCCACGTTGCTGGCTCATGGTCAACCTCCCATCAACCAGGACCCCCAAATCCTTTTCCCATTTGCTGCCTTCCAACAGATCAGTCTCCAACCTATAGTGGTTCCTGGGTTTGTTCTTTCCCAAGTGCCAGACTCTACATTTGTCCTTGTTTAATTTCGTTCAGTTTCTCCCTGCCCAACCCTCAGCCTGTCCAAGTCTCACTGAATGGCAGCACAGCCTTCTGGTGCAGCAGCCACTCCACCAGGTTTGGTGTTATCAGCAAACTTGCCGACAGTGCACTATGTGCCCTCATGCAGGTCACTGATGAATATATTGAACAGAATTGGTCCCAGTACTGATCCCTGTGGGACCCCACTAGTTACAGGCCTCCAACTAGACTCCATGCCATTGACCACAACTCTCCAGCTTGTTTCCTTCAACCAGTTCCCAATCCCTCTCACTGTCTGATCATCCAGACCACATTGCCTCAGTTCAGCCAGAAGGATTCTGTAGGAGACAACATCAAATGCTTTACTGCAATCAAGATAAACCACATCTACTGCTCTACCACGATCAATCCACCTGGTCATGTCCTCATAAAAGGCTGTCAAGTTGGTCAAACATGACTTGCCCTTGGTAATGCCACGTTGACTGCTCCTAATGATTGCCCTGTCCTTTATATGCTTAAGGACAGCATCAAGGATAAATTCCTCCATTACCTTTCTGAGGACAGAGGTGAGGCTGAGTGGTCTATAGTTACCTGACTCCTCCTTCTTACCTTTTTTGAAGACTGGAGTGATGTTTGCCCTCCTCTAGTCCCCAGGCACCTCTCCTGTCTGCCATGACTTACTTAAGATGATAGGGCATCATCAGACCCCTCACCCTCTCTTCTGCTGTGCAAGAGTAGGGTTAATTTTTGTTGTTGTTGTTGTTTTTAACTAAAAGATGTGTAATTGAAGAGCAATAAGGTGGAATGCAGGTATGTCTTGTGGGCAGAAGAGTTTAAGTTGAGTTGGATGATGGCATTGTGAGCATTGAAGAAACAGATTCCCAGCTGATGAAGGGAAAAAAAAAAGATATCCCCCCACCTTCTTTGAACTTGTTGCATTCTTGGCATTCTTTCCACAAATCATTTAATAGCTGCCCTATTCATAGGAAAATTTATTGCTGCAGCTAAACCATGAGCATTGCTTTCCCTCCACTCTTATTGGAGCGATGCATAATAAATGAAGCCTGATTTGCATGTGAGTTTGCATACACAAAACTTGTCACGAGCTGGCAAACAATAGCTCATGTCAGAACACGTTGTTCAAACAACACATGGAATAGCTGCTGAGCTCTAAGGCACACTGGTGCTCCCCTGCTGCTCGGTGTTACTAATTATTTGCCCTAGCAAATCCTCACCTCTATAAAAGATGCATTGCCAGAAGATCCAGAAAGGATCTGTCACTTTACTCACCTGGAGTACTGCAACCAGCTCCGGAGCCCTCAATAGAGGAAGGACATGGATCTGATGGAGCAGGTCCAGAGGAAGTCCATGACAATGATCAGGCAGTTGGAGCACCTCTGCTACAAGCTGAGGGAGCTGGGGTTATTCAAGAGGAGACTTCAAGGAGACCTAATAGCAGCCTTCTAGTATCTGAAGGGGGCCTTAAAGAAGGATGGAGAGAGACTGTTTACAAAGGCCTCTGGTCATGGGACAAGAGGCAGTGGCTTTAAACTAGAGAAGAACAGATTTAGATTGGATATTAGGAACAGGTTCTTGACTATGAAGGTGGTGGAACACTGAAACAGGTTGCCTAGGAAGGTGACTGGGGCCCCATCCCTGGAGATATGCAAGGTGAAGCTCAACATTGCTCTGGGCAACCTGGTCTAGTTGAGGATGTCTCTGCTGACTGCAGAGTGGGGGTTGGACTAAACAGCCTCTGAAGGTCCCATCCAGCATAGTCTATTCTATGATACTATGATTTCCTAAGCACACAACAGAAGTCACACAAAATAAGTTTTAGAAGGGTATTCTGAAAATCAGTTTGCATAGGATATTAGCAGGCAGTAAATTGTGCAAGTCCACTCAGGAAAGATTGTTTGAATGGATTAAAGTCCTTAATACCTTATGACTAGATCTGCAGCATAAGAAAGACTGGTGTCCTTCTGTCCAGGTACTGAAAGCCCTGCACATGGCAAGCGCCAGCTGAGATGTACTTAACAGCAATATCTCCAGGACTACAGCAGCACAGATTCTTGCAGTTGGCAGCACCTGAGGGATGGAAAGCTTGAGGTTAGGAATCATAGAATCAACCAGGTTGGAAGAGATCTCCAAGATCATCCACTTTAGCCGATCACCCAGTCCTATCCAGTCACCTAGACCATGGCACTAAGTGCCTCAGCCAGGCTTTTCTTGAACACCTCCAGGGATGGTGACTCCACCACCACCCTGGGCAGCCCATTCCAATGCCAATCACTCTCTCTGTGAAGAACTTCCTCCTAACATCCAGCCTAGACTTCCCCTGGCACAACTTGAGACTGTGTCCCCATACTTCACAGATCCTGAGGTGTGGGTACTTAGGGGAAAAAACCAAAACCCTCTGACTCCAAAATCCTTTGGAAACAGTTGTAAGGATTGCTGTCAAGTGCCATGAACAGGCAGTCATATGAACTGGCAAACCTACTGGGAAGATTCTCATTATTCCCCTCACCTGGGAATGTTTTCACATCAAGCAACAAAGACACTATTGACACTACTAAACAGTAAAAAACCTCATAATAGATCCTATCAGGAGAGAAAGGCCAGTGCACTGTAATTCACACTGCATCTGGCAAAGGCCCCGCTGCTGTTTACTGAAGAATCAAATACTGGTAGGACTGGAATGGGATTTTCCTTTACGGATGCTTAGACCACGCTTCCTGGTGCCATCTTTGAACAAGGAGTAGCATTTATGTCCTCATCAGTTTACCATCTGGCAGGTCAGGCATTCCAGGTCTTGCTGTTAAATACAAATCTTTAAGCCTCCCAGTCTAACTTTACTTTTCTTCCACTTTGACTTAGAAGTTTGTTTAATAAGACTGGTATGAATGCAATCCAAGATACTTACAAAGCCTTTCAATGATATTTTGCAGTGTTCTGCTGTTTCTTTTCCCAGTGGTTTTTCATGCTTGATCAAAGAACTTGGCTATAGTGCATGTGGAAACAGATTTTTATATCACCATTGGTCACTGAGCATTGCAAGAGTGTTCTTCACTGCACCAAGAGGCTGCAGCACGTTTTATTTCTGGGGGGCTGTGATACAGAAGTCTCTCATTTACAGAAAGCAACCACAGTTTGCACCAGCCACACTAAATTCTTCTCAGTTACAAAATGGTTTCACAGGGCAGTATACGCTGGCTGTCGCTTGTCACAGATGAATTGAGGAAGGTTCTGTCCTGCAACCATGAGTCTGCCACAAAGTATGATGCATCTGCACGCTGAAGTCTCTCATCTTAATCACTCAAAAACTGATTCAGCACAAATTTGGGTTAATATTAGCTTCTCTTTGTAGGATTTTCTTGAGCCTGATTCACTGTGGCTGAATCAAAGCAAGAAATGATTACTTCAGCATTTGTTCTGGTAGAGTTATCAAGACACAAATGACACTAATCACCTGCAAGAGAGAGGGAAGGTTCTCAGTGAGCCAGAAGAGTGAAGCAGCAGTTTCAAAGTGAATATTAAAGCTGCATTCATAATCTTGGCAAAACCATTACCATTAAGAAAGTAAATGCCAGCATAGGATTATCTTTGACTCCTTTGCCTAATCCAATAAAAAGCTCTACAACAACCCTGCCTCTTGAAATAAATAAAAAGCATAATTTGCCATGCACATTACTTACATTTCCTGCATATTGACTGTAAAGAGATTTAGCAGATCTTAACTACTAACAGTTCTCCATTGTATCCTCATCATTAGTGCACCTTTTTGTGTACCTGTATGGATTTCCTTTTATTATTTGGGACTCAACACTAAGAGAGTCAAAGAAAATACTGAGTGACAACAGGGGGGTTTTTTTGTTTGTTTTTTAGCATAATTTGCACCTTGTTTTTCCTCACATTCCTGCTCCGTGAGTCCATACTGGAATATTTTCCATTTCATCACTAAAGACATTGCCTTTCTTTCAGTTTTCTGAGCCATATGCTCCACAGAAGCTATGTTCCAGGTAGTCTGGCATATGTCTGCTGAATGTAAGACACAACAGCACTGACTGAATGCATTCCTCTGTTGTCAAGGAGCAAGTCCCTCTATAACAAATGCTCCTAGCTGTTGAGTTGCAGAGCGTATTACGGCACAGCTACTGGGATAAAATTCTTGGAAGGGCTGTAAAAATGTGAGGACAGGAGTTCCAGCTCAGGCCTCAGCATCTGTCTGACTTCAGAGAAACCAATAGTTATGGCAGAAGGATGCCACCAGAGGTTCATTTTATTTGTTTTCTTTAGCAATAATGTTCATGGTGCTGGGACACAGCTTCCAAGCGAGAGCTTATCATAGTGGGTACAAAACTAGATACAGTCAGGGCAGCCCCAACAGTGGAAAAAGTTGAAAAATAAAAAGATTAAATAATAAATAAGAATGTAGAGCCTGTGAGAATATTGTCTGCTCTTTGAAATTTTATGTGATTGGCACCACTTGGCTCCAGCAGAGACACTCTAAGGGTAGTTTTAATTCAGCATTTGGCATAATATCAGGCGACGCTATTGCTCAGGCATACAAACTGTGATTGCCTAGGCTTACTCTATCTTAGTCTCTGACCTCTTGCAACTACAACAGTTTCTTCAGGCAAATTCTCAAGTCAAACTTTTAAGGAAACATCTAAAGAGAGAAGTAGTACAGTAAACACACAAAGAGCTACACACTCTTCTATACAAATGCTTTATTAAAAATGCTTCTAGGATGGCCCATAACAAAACTGCACTCACACAGAGTTAAAAAAAAACAACAACAAACAATCCAGACAAATTGGCATCTGTTACAATACATTAATACATCTCCTGTCATTCCTGAAGCCTGGTCAGCACCCAGATGTGAACAGTTAAACTTGCTGCAGCCTATCCAGTTTGGAATGTTACTCTATGCAACTGTGGAACTTGATTCAAGTCTTGGCTTGAAAAAACTTCATATTTTGAAATGTTGTTATTGCTCCAGTAGAGTGTAGGAGAAGTAAGCATTGTTTCTAATATGTGCACGAAGACAAACAGGTAGGACTTAAAAAATGGGGAAAAAAATACATCACAGTGACTATTTATAGTATCTACAAGTGGAGCTTTGAGAGATCCAACATTTGAATGGAAACCTAGAGGCAGTTAAACTTGCTGCCTCCTTCTTCTTCCTTCTACCCACCCCTCAAATTCTTGACTCAGAAGAAGTGATTCCTGTAGAATTGTAAAGATAGAAAAAATGTATTTTCTTCCTAAAAACCACACATATTAAATACATACATATATATATATATATATATTCAGGACAGATGCTGTTTTCCTTATGTGAACAGATTTGTGTGTGTAAAGCGAACAACCTTAAACTGACCCTGTCATTAGAATTGAAAACATTAATATCAAACTGCACCAGAAGAAGACTATTCCATTACACTTTGCTAAGCTGCCCATCAGTTTGAAAGTGACTGTTGTGCCTGTGATGCTGCCAGCTGACTTCACAGATATTGCCCCTGGGCTCAAAAGGGAATGAAAATTGAGAGAAGGTATGCATTAGTGTAAGAGAGGCCCAAAGACAGCCCTCAGCATTCCAGCGCTGGGTGCTACTCACTATGCAGCAATTTCTTCCATAGAACCTTTAACATCTCGGCCTAGCTTTGGCCAACTAAGAACTTGCTAAGAGTGTCTGGTACTGGCATCCTCTCTCAGTAAGAGAGGATATGTGGAGGTACACCCACTTGTCTGCTAGCACTTTAAATGCAGAGCAATATTAGTACCATGCCAGAAAAAGCTTCATGCCTAAGGCAAACAGTGACTTCTCAAGGACCATGGCTGGCAGCAATACGAGCAGTGTCTCAAGAGAACTCTTCACTACTCTTGCTGTTATGATCTCTGGTTTTTAATGAGGAGCTGCCAACTGTGCAGTATTTGTGATTTGGATAAGTATAATGGGTAGCAAGTTGGTGGCTGTCAGAAGGTAGAATGCAGTGTGGGTCCCAGGGACAACAGGCTAATGCTAATCATCTGCCCACAGATAATTTCCTCTTATAAACAGCTAGAGTTTGGTGTCTTAGAGTCCTTCATTTAAACTTCTGTTCCTTCCCTGGAATACAGGGTGTTGTTTGTACTGATACTGCTGTAAAAGTGAGTATTAAACTGGTTGAGCACAGAGTTGCTGTAGCCCAGGTGACTAGAAGGCATAGAATTGGACCACTCTCCCACACCATGATTTGGGATATTAGAGAGTGGAGTGTAGGAATTGAAGCCTACCATGTTCTGTCCCATTTTGTCTATGGGTTCAGAGCTGAGTCCTAAGGGCACTGAGCGGCTCCCTGAATTAGAGCCATTAACGTAGGCAGTCATACTGGAGAGGAAGTTACTGAGGCACGGGCTACTGGAAGACGGAGGTGGAGATCCTTTCTCAGGTGAACTGTCAGTCCCAGTTGATGAGTTTTCCAAGATATCCTGGTGCTCTACAGCTTTGGGGCTGCCAGTGAGGGCACTATCCTCTGATTTCTCAGGTACAAGGGTGGTAGCACTAGCCCCAATATCAGACTTCCTTTTCCTCTTCCTGCGAAAGTTTCCATTGTCAAACATCTTTTCACAGTTTGGATCCAGAGTCCAGTAATTCCCTTTTCCTGTCAAAGAGAACAGAAGTGCATATTTAGTTTAAAAGTGTGCACGCAGGCAGCAAAAAGCAGTCATCTATGTCTTTACAATGTCTCTCTCCTTCCACAGAAACAGAACAGTTAATGAACAAAAGACTGAAGTAATTTTTAATCACAGGAAAGCAGGAGTCAGAAAGAAATGTAAAGTTTTGGGATGTGTGCTTTAGTCCTGACCCTTCACACAGGTAAAACGACAAGAGGACCCACTGGGAGAGTCTCTAGGTTTTGTTTTCTTGGTGAGGGAAGGTTTTCACTACAGGGGCTGGCCCTCTGAATTTACAACAGGGAGTAATCAAATCCCACATACGGCTGCTCTTCCAAGATTTGTCGGGGTAGGAGAGGTTTCTATCAAGATAGAACCAGATTTTTGGCCCTCTGGGGCAGCAGAATTCAGTGATTTTAAAATGTTCCAAATGGGTCTTAGGAGCTACTGATAGAAAACAATAAATAAAGGAACAATCTGACAGCACATCAGCCAAGAGGTTGCAAACATCAGAGGTGTGATTCCAAGCAAAACACTGTTAGAAACAAAGGAAATAAAAGCAGCCTGCTCTCCTCTTGAGAATTATCAACGACTCCCTAAAGCTACTGGATTGCTCTGACAAATTCAAATTTGCCTTACCCTTACCATTAATTCCCAGTTAAGCTTGACATAAGTCACAGGCATTGCGCCAAGTGGGTTTTGAATGTGACTCAGCTCAACTACTCCTGTGCTTACTGAGCCTCACACTCAGCACTCTGATTATCTCTCAAAGACCTAGAGTGGTAAAGAATCCCCTTCCCTGCAGAGACTCTGTAGCAACACTGATCCAGACCTGAACTATGCATAGCTGCCTTCTATTTGTACACCCTGTAGCTAGTCTGCATGTCTTTTCATAAAGTATTAGGCATTTTTAAATTAGTCAAGTTTAATTAGAGGAGAGAAAGCAGAGGTGGAGAAAGCTATACCTGGATCATCCTCATCTCGGGGCACCTTCTTGAAGCAGTCATTGAGAGACAAGTTGTGCCGAATGGAGTTCTGCCAGCCAGCCTTGCTCTTGTTGTAAAATGGGAAGTTGTCAGCCACATACTGGTAGATCTGACTGAGAGTCAGCCTCTTCTCGGGTGCTCCATGGATAGCCATGGCAATAAGTGCAGAGTAGGAGTAAGGTGGTCTGACCAACTTCATAAGCTCTTCTTGGGATGGGAGAGGAAGCCAGCCAAGGTCAGATCCTCCCAAGCCATGCATGTTAGGCAAGAGCTGCCTCTGCATCCCATAAGACTGAGGAATGAAGGGACTGGCATTGGATCCTGGGAGATATGATGGTGGGGTAATGGAAGGTCCATTTAGCCAGAGGTAAGGATTAGGAGTAGCATTGTAATCCGTTGTCTCAAAAGTGCTGGGTCGCTGTGGGCTAGGGATGTTCTGTGGATGGAAAAAGTTCTCATAGTAGATATTCATCTCTGGAGGTTCTTGTCCAATATTTGGAAACTGTGGGCTGCAGCGTGGTGGGGAGTGCACTGGTGGATCAAAGGAGCTCATGCTCTAACACAGGCAGCTGCTGAATCCTGACACGCCTGTGCTGGTGCTCCTTTCCTGAGACAGGTGCATCACCTGTGCCCTTCCCTACCTACTTATGCACCTGTAAATCTCTCAGCTTGTGCTGCAGGCTCCACCCCACAGCCCTGAGTGGCTGCAGATGAGACGATATCCTTTTTGGAATGCTGGCAGTCCCAGCCAGTCATTGATGTCACATCAACCAAATGTGAAAGTTACAACTCTTTATCTTCCTAAATGAATGAAGGAATTTTCCACTAATGTGATGCACATATAGAAAGCCCAAGGTGCCTTCAAGTTAAACCCCCTAAGCAGAGATCCTTCTCTCGCTACCTTGCACAACAGAGCTTTAGCACTTGGGGGTTGTTTTGTTTAGTTTTAAAAAAGCCAATTTTTGCTGCTGCTAGTAACACCTCCGAATACAATGCCACTTCCACTCATGGGTGGCAAAGTAGGCATATATATACATCCACTTAAAGAAAAAGAGAAGAAAGAAAAAAAGAGAAAAGGTCAGACCTCCTTTTCTTTCTGTAGTTCTAATTGCAGTTGCTCGTACTTCCCCCTGGGCAATCACAGTACTGGAGGCAGATTCTGTCGCTGGCTACTCACGTGAGTAATCTTACTGATATAAATGGAATTACTCCCTAAAGTAAGGATTAATCTTGTGAGAAAAACATCACAAGCTTAATCATCAAACCTTTCTTTAGAGCTTGAACTGGTAAACTGAAATGGGAAATCTTTATTTGCTGCTTCCTCTTTGCTGCAAGTGTGGTGCAGAGAGCTCATAAAACCTCTTAGCCGAATTTCCAAACAGGAAAGGAGCAGCTGTCTTCAGCACAGCTCTTTTCAGCTGATTTCCAGTAACTTCATTCACATCTATGCAGACAAAAAAATACTTCTCTAAAATTTAGTGTCAAGGAAAAACTCTACCTCTTCTTACTTTACTTGGAAAAGTACTTACTGCCTTGCATGTCACTCTGCACTTTTGAGGGTGGAAAAAGCAGAGCTGAAATCTCACTACTACCTGCCTCAGAATGCCTGTCCCACTGCAGAAAAGCCTGCACTGTAGTTGAAAGCACAACTGCAGTTCCCTTCAGATGTGACATTTCCATTTTTTATTTTTTTTAATGATATGCATTTGGACCCTCACTCAGCCTTAGTAAACCATACCAGTAAAAACGTCTTGCTGCACCAGTGCCTTTAAGATGGGTCTTAAACCATGAACCTGTAGATTTGCATTTCTGGCTTCACTAAAGACTTCTGCTTTGTCACACATTGATCAATGCAATCTTTACATTGCAGCACCACCACGATTTCTCCCCTTCCTAGGCATTAGTGATTCACCCATCTCATGTTCCTGTCTTTGTTTCTTTGAAAGGTATGAAAAAGAGTCACTGGAGATACACCTAAAATACTGAATGCAGAATGACAAAGCTTACCAATTGGCCAGCTCAGAGAGGCGTCACTACAGCTGTTAGTTAAAAAATACATGCTTTCACTGCACAGAACAACATCTGTACTATAGCTGGAGGCAAACATGTTGCTATTTTAGTTTGAATGACAGAGTTCAGAGTTTCTAAGCGCTAACTAGCCTGTGCAGAGATACACATGAAACAGAACACAGTTAAGCAAAGCATATTAGGAGTGGCTTAACTTCTAAGTGACAACTGCTGTGCAACAAATAACTCAGACAAAAACTCAAGTGATGATTCATTTTTCAGGCAATATTACTGTGAGCATATCCCCCCTCATGAAAGCTATCCAAAAGAATTATCTTCTCTTTAAGAATGTGAATTATAAACATGCAAAAAGCTGTTTGAGCAACACTGCTTGCAGCTTCCTAATTCACTTGCTAACATGTGTACATATTCATGTATATACTAATGAAATGGACATGTAGTCCTGCAATTAATGTTAAAAATATTGCCAGTATAACCCCCATTATTTACAGTGAAAGTCAATGCAACAGCTAAGAAATGCATAAATGAGTAAAAAGAAGAGCCATTATCACGATTAACTAAGGCCTGGTGCAAAGCAATTGACCATCAATTATCAACAAACTGTATTTTTGACCAAAACCCAAAAAAGTGCCTGAAAACAAGAAGCATCTGCAAATGTTTTACTGCTCAGGGTTCGTTTAATTGAAGAAACAAAACCTGAGCTAACTGCATCATGGGCTTGGCTGAGAGGTGTCTAAGTACTTCTTGCCTGAAGTGCTCTGCATGCACAGCTACAAGGAACATAGACTGAAGTGGGTGCCAAGTGAATGCATGCTTTGAAAATATGCCAAGCTTTACAACTAAGGAAAAATATTACTTCTGCAACCAGAGACTGATGAAGAGTCTAAAACTTCCTCCACAAATTAACCTGTATGAAGTTTTGCTGCAGTGCATTTTAGTAAGGTCAACCCCTGGCTGTACTGTGCAGCTGCCTGAAAACACATTTTACTACCAGACCTACTCTGATGTGACATCTGAGCAGAGAGTCACACAGAACTAAGTGAAGCAAGGACTGAGGTGAAGCATGCCAGGTACTGCTTTTAGAACAGCAAAGTACAAAGGCAAATGTAGGAATCTGCCGATGGAGTTCTGAGAGAGAGTGCAAAGGTCTGATCCCTCCCTGGCATTTGTGCTGGCACAGCTTCTAGTAGAGACGCGATCTGACCGGCAGCACTTTGCTTCCAACTGACTGTGCCTGATTTGCTCAGATCAGAGTATAAGCCGTGCCAGTAAAAAGGGTGCTCTGTCAGTGCTGCAGGCACACCTTACTGCAGGAGAACCATTGCAATGTATGCTCCTGTATAGCACTTCTGGTGCAGATGCTCACATGCAGAGAAAAAAGGCAACAGTAATAATTTGCTGAAACTGTGGTTGCTGAGCAAGACTGGTCAAAATTTGAGCTAGTTGAGTTTAGCCAGAAATACTGCCCTGAGATCCTCAAGAGGCTATTGTTCTTGGCAGGGCTGGAAGAAGGCAGCAATCCCAGGAGTGGAGAAAACAGAAGGAAAGATGGTGAGGCTTCCATATAATAGAGGCTGGGGAAAAGCAGTATGATGACCAAGCTATGCTAACAGGCCATGCTTTGAAATGAAATGGAGGCTGATGCTGGAGTCATTGTCAGTGACCATTCCTTCCAAATGCTTTGGGTTCATTGAGGTCTTTCTGGGTAGGATTTCTCTTGTTCACATTTCTTTTTATTGCCATACTGTACTGCTCAGTCCTGTGTCCATGAGTCCATTAGTTGTAAGCCAGATCAACCAAAGATGGTTGCCAAACTGAAGACTATTGTCAACTCTTGTGTTGCACAAATATTTTCTCCTCACAGTTTCTTAAGAGAAGCTCTAAAATACGCAAAGTTGAGGACCAATCCCTGTAGAACTGTTGTTCTCCACAAGTCTTTTAGGTCAACCCCCTATGTACCCCTCTGCTCCAGCCAACAGACTGCCCTTTTATGAAGGAAGCCATCTTGAGTTATGATAATTCTCTTTTTCACCTATGCATTTCCATAGTAACCTATACATTCAGCATTCTGGAAATGCAGTGACTTGGGAGAAGTAAATACACACCAGCACACCACAGAAAGTAAAAGCACAGATAGAGAATAATATGAAGGACTCTGTATGCTTGTGTAATGTTTTGACTGAACTACTCCTGCCTAACTTCTTACCTGAGCTTTCCACACAATAAAACAAAATAAAGTATGATACCTACTAATCTCACAAGCACCTTCAGGTCATCACAATGTTTCACAATGTGACTGTGTTAGAGAACTTAAATCAATTACAGCACAGTGCAAATCCACTCTAACGGCTCAAAAGGTTAACAACTTTCTACTGGTAGTTTCACCCTGGCAAACCTTACATCATGCTGCATATCACTTGTCCCTCATATAGCCAGCATACAGCACTCTGCAACCTGTGCATTGGGTAATTAGTCAATTCACACTTAATCCAGATTGTGATAGGCAATGCCAGATAATGCCATGGTGCGGAGATCTATTTGAAGTGGGTATCAAGCTTTAGGCTGCACTGTTAACACTGTATGTAACCCAAATCACAGTGCAAGCATTGTCACAGTGCAACTCCTTGCTGAAGAACAGTTCATACAAGTTATTCATGTGGGCACAGAGAGGAAAAAATGTGTTTAAAAGAAAGAGTTCATCAACAACTGGCTATACTAAGCAACCCATCTTGTTTCAAACAATTCACACACTGAACTCAGGGGCAGTTCATTATCCATGGATGAGGCATATTCAGATAAGGACAATTTGCCTATCCTCTCAGCTGTAGAAATCTTCATTCCAATAATCTTATTCTAATAATCATTTGCCCACTGTATATACAAAATAAACCACACCATCTGCAGGAACAAGGTGTAGCAAGCAGAAGAATGTCATCTCAGGGTCATTACAAAAGCAGAAGAAATTTAGAAGAGCAGTGCAAACCAAGAGAACTGGGCTTTGTTTCTAGAGATGCAGGTTGAATATTAGGTTAATGGAAAAGGCAATATCATTTGGATCTGTGCCATAAAGGCTGCAGTGCTAGAACACCCTTATAAGTCTTTCCAAATAAAACCACTGTGGATTTGTAACTTTACAATTGGGCTTTCCAAAGACTGCAAAGCCTTATAAGGGCCAGTAGCTGCTTTCTGACCATGAGAACTATCATAATGAAAGTGCTCATAACTCCTGCTTCAGCAAAGGCTTCCCACCATCTCTTTGGCTGTCTATGGCTCCCATGGGATCTGCTGAGCCATGCTCAGCCCTGCAATGAGGGGATACCTCAAATCTAAACTGTGGAGACATGGAGAGACTCTTCAACAAATTCCTCTCACGTTAGAGTCTAAGGTGTGTCTCAATTACAGTTAATTAGTACAATGATAGATATTTCAATCACTCACATTGAAAAGCTCAACATGAGCTGGCAGTGCGCACGTGTAGCCCAGACAGCCAACCATGTGCAGGGCTGTATCAGGAGCAGCAGGGCAAAGGAGGTGATTCTCCCCCTTTATTCTGCTCTTGTCAGACCCCACCCAGAGTACTGTGTGCAGTTCTGGAGCCCTCAACACAAGAAGGACATGGAACTGTTAGAGTGAGTCCAGAGGAGGGCCATGAAGATGATCAGAGAGCTGGAGCAGCTCTGCTATGAGGACAGGCTACAAGAGCTGGGGCTCTGCAGCCTGGAGAAGAAAAGGCTTTGAGGAGGCCTTATAGCGGCCTTCCAGTGTCTGAAAGAGATCCACAGGAAGGCTGAGGAGGAACTCTTTACAAGGTCTTGTAATGACAGGATGAAGGGGAATGAGTTTAAACTGGCAGAGGGGGGATTCAAATGAGGTGTTAGGAAAGGGTTCTTTCCAGTGAGGGTGATGAGACACTGGCACAGGTTGCCAGGGAGGTTGTAGTTGCTCCCTCCTTGGACGTCTTCAAAGCCAGGTTGGATGAGGCCTTGAGTGACCTGTTCTAGTGGGAGGTGTCCCTGCCTATGGCAGGGGGCTGGAACTGGATGATCTTTGAAGTCCCTTCCAACTAAACCATTTTATGATTCTATACGTTGACAACCTCACTGCTGCAAGCAGCTCTTGAACAGCTGAACTGCTTGCCTTGATTTTCTGCCTGTTCTTTTACACTTGCCACTAAATGCTTGTTTATAGCAGAAATAAACAGTGCTAATATCAAATGAGGTGCTGTATGAACACCAGGTGTGAAAGAAAGCTGGTTGCCTTTCCAAAGCCCTTCAAAGCTGAAATGCTGGTACATTTCAGTGAATCACACAACTGGATTTCTACAAAGGAAAAGCAGTAACATGCTGATGCTTCTGTTTTAGTTAGATTTCAGCAGCAAGAAATTTGTCTGTATTGTTAAGCCAGTTCCTTCCTGGCCCACAATTTGAACGTTGATCTTGAAAGTATACTTTAAAAATGAAGAAATTTCAGAACTATAACTTCCTTTAATTTTTTTTCTTTAAAAACCCCCTTGTTTTAAGGTTTTGTTCAGTCTTCTGTACCCTTCGGTGGCTGCATAACACAAACACTTGGAGAAAATTAATTAGCAACTAAAAGTGATAAGCAAATTGGTACAGATGCAGTGAACTACTCTATGGACACACCCAGTCCTAGATAAAGTATAGGTTGTTGAAGCGTGACCAGGGTTTAACTGCAGTACGCTAAGATCCTCTAACTTGTGAATAGGATAATTCACGATGTTAACACTGATTACACTTCCTCTTGCTCCACTTTGTTTTTCCCCGCACCCAGGCAGACAGGTCAGTAGTTTCGAGTTCTATTGCAACTGTTTAACCTCCCTCTAGTGACAACGCCTGAAAAGTGTAGCGAAGCAGGCCGGATCTGCCCTAGAGGCAGCTTCAGTCGGTAACAAGCTGCTACGCTGGCAGAATCACTGCCCACTTAGCAATTTTACACACAACTACACTTGCAGTCCTGGGATCTGTAAAAATACCGAATGGAATGGTATTTGTAAACAGTTCTCACTTTTTCAAGTCAGAATCCTTTAGTTGCTTTGTGCAGAAATTCCAGTAAGTTTAGAGACTTTATGTCTTCCTTTTAGTTTTATTTCCTTTAGTCACATCTTCCAGTACCAATCTCCAGCACTGTTTTTTATCTCGTGAAAGAAATCTAAATGCAATTGTAAAGAAAGATTCTACAAAGTCAGGCATGGTGCATTAGTACTGTTGAGTGTGTCACAGCCCTACTGAAGCATTGGTGAGTGTCTCAAAGCAAGTGCAGCCATGCAGCACTCATAGAATCCAGGTATGCAGCTGTAACATGATTTACTGTATGATAAAAGACCTAGAAGAGCTACATCTAAAGCTACTCTACCCAGGGCTGTTTTCTCATGTAAAACAATGCACAAGCAAACACAAGCACAGAGTTTTCTAGTTACAACACAATTCATATTACTACACCCAGGAAAAGGGGTTTTGGTGGGTTGGGTTTTTTTTTTTTGTGTGTGTGGTTTTGTTTTTTTTTCTTAGTTTGTTTGTTTGGTTTTGGCATCTGGTCTGCTAAATTGGAGCATGGATGCTTTAAATTTGGGAGTTTTCTGATCCACATCACTTTTCCTGTGCCTTTTGAATCAATTACCACTTAAATCCATTTTATCACCATCAACAGCCACCTACCATCAGCTGATCTAACTAGAGTCAATAGGAAAGCTTGTGAAGTGTTAACTGTGAAGAGAGATCATTCATGCTTCTCACACCAACCTGTTAGTAAATGCAGACTGAACACCCACATGCATAATGGAGCACATGGAGCTGCAGCACACACTAGTACTCAGGAAAAAGTCATTCACACAGAAAAAGATTTGTTACAGCTCAGTCACTCACAGTGCCTGTCTGTCTAGGGACCATGAGAAAGTGACTCACGGCACAGTGGAGCTTTCTGCTGTCCTGCAAGACAAAAACCCAATACTTTGAAAAGGGTTAATTCTATCCAAACCTGTAGCAGATCAAACTGTCCTCAGTTCAAATTCATGATTAAATTTCTCTAACATTTTAAAGTTTATGAAATCCATGGCCTACTTGAGGTTTGTTTGCAGAGCAATTATTCGTTTACAGTGTTAATGTTTAGCACACACTGCATCATGATAGCAAACCAGAACAGAAAATTACAGACTGAGTCAACAGAGATCAACTATTCTCTTCACCTTGCCGCTGCTGAAGTCCTTACAACTGAGGGCAGCCCCTGAACCATTGCTCAATGTTCCCTCTCAAAAGGACCTTGAATGCCCAGGAGCAAGTAGGAAGCCAGTTTTAAGAGGGAAATATAAATACATACTATACTAGTAGTGACTTCTCCAAGACATCCAGGATAGGGATGGCTGCAAACATTTTTTCATGAAGGCTTTCATATTCCTGAGGATCAAAAATTTATGTAATAAAATTGACATATCCACCTCCAAAAATATTAACCTGTGAATAAATTCTTATGTTTTAATCCCTCCTCAGAAATGTTGTTTAGAAAAGGCATCACACAAAAGACAATTTGACTTTAAACGGGCTGAATTCTCTGGACTCCTACATGAGAAGGATCCAGTGTTTGGCTAAGCTATTCCTTTTGTTTTCTTACACCGTGGAGAACTGCCCTGTGCTATTTTTTTTTTTAAATAGAATGGCCTAGGTCTAGATGATTCCTTTTGATGTTGACACATGCAGATCCTGTCTCTGGGACAAATGTTTCATCTGGTAAACTTCACTGCACTGAAGTTGGAAGAAAACAAAACACAAGTCTTTTGGTCTTTCCATACTAGTTGAGCTAAAATAATTTTAAAAGGGAGAGCAAGTTAGCATAAAGAATTATGCAACTAGATGGCTTTAAACAACTCCTGGACCTCAGCTGACTTACACAGAAATGAAACTTCATAACAAAACCATCTTCTTCTGGCCTGCCTTGCTATCTTTAAATCATATTGAACAGCTTTTCTTGTTAGAATTGCCCTCACCCCATAAAATCAAGGTAGAACAGAAGTACTTGTGTGTGTGTACTTCTAACACTCTGATTTGGGCTGAAATAAAAGGTCCCCTGATAATCAGGAAGGTATGATACAGCAGATGCAATGCTGTGACATTAGCCAGCAGCTGTGATTCAGCACCTCTATAGTCATAAGTACCCTTAGAGGTTTATCCTAGTCCACAGCAGAAATTTATGTTCATTAGTGCAATCATTATAAATCTCATTACGACTCTGAGTATAGATTGCACTATGTGATTTACCAACCATGAGCTGTTGAATTACTAAGAGACTTCATATTCAAAATGATCAAGACAAATCATCTATGTACACTTCACTTCTTCAGCAGTTTCCCATCATTGTGCCACATTTCTTTCTTGCAGGGCTCTTGCACATACCTTAACTCATTTTGAATGAGAGAGCCTGCTCTGTCACAGACACTAGCAATGAAGCAAGCAGCAAAACAGCCCAGCAGGGAAAGCTTGTGAATATCAAACATATTAAATAGAGCAACTCAATCTCTGAACCCACTTTGTTGTTGAAATTTCAGTAACTTTAGTAATACAACACAAAAGCGTTAACCCATTCCCCACTTTTCAAAGAGCTTGAATATGTGCTTGGCACAGGTTTATTACCTTTTGCCAGTTCAGACAGTAACTGCCTCAAATACTGAGGTCTATCACACGTTCATTCTCCACTCAAGAACACAAAGTGTTCATAAGGTCTGTAAAACCTTTAATAAAATTCTCCTTCCTGCTCAGAAATATGACCCTTATTGTTCTAAACCTTGAATACCTTCCTGTAGCTCACAACAAGTAATTTTTCATTGATGTTGAAAGAGCAGTACATTTCCCCCCCAAATAGCAAGTAATAATTTCATAATAAGGACTTGAACACTACCACTATATGGCACAAAGAAAGGCAGACCAAATACCTAAGCCAGCTAAAGAATGCTCCAGAATAACTTGGTGTAGAGGAACACTAACATTTGCTGACTAAGACCAGAGCTTATACTACATTGACAGTGGCTCTTCTGGAACTAGAGCATTGTTACTAATATCATGTAGTACTCCATGAGAGATGCAGCCCTGTGTCTGTGTCTAAATTCAGCCAAATAAGTAGAATACATGGCAAGCAGCAAAATACATTGTACTCTGATGCAGTGTAGCAGTTTTCTGCAGGCCAGCAAATAGTCTTAGCTGCACATTTAGTCTTTTCCATCCCACACCAAATGTGGTTTTTTTTCACAGACTTGCACTGCCCAAACATCTCTAAAATTCCAGTTCTGTGGACATGTTCTTGGAAGTTAATTTTTCTTGATTAGTTTTGCTTTTCTTCCCTGGGTTTATTTATGTGATTCCAGGCTTGAAACAGATCCAAAACTAGGCTGGCAATCTGTGATGTGGGACAACTACTAAAGAATTTTGCTGGCATTTGGTAAAATAAGTGTGAATTTGAATTCTTAATGAACAATTATACTAAAATCTGAGCAAACATGAGCATGAACCTTGAACCACCAGATAAACGCTCACCATCAAACTTCCTTTGGACATTGTGCTACTGCTTTCCTGGTATTTGCTTCTGGGCTTTTCTCTTCCATTCTGCGTGCTTTGTTATTTTGAATCGCAGCACTTGAATTACAGTTTATAACAGCAGCTTGAGCTAAAGCTTTTTTACTCTGCTCTCACATGAAAACACAGCTGCAAAACACAATAAGCAAAAGATAACCTTGAACAGCTACCTTTAACAAAGCATAAACAGCTGCTAAATCATCCTTTTCTTACTTGTTCCCAGTAGGACAAAACACTTTCTTTTTCTTTTCTGATATCAATATTTCTTCAATCTTTCTTCAAATAACACTGGAGGACAACCTTGGTGCTCTCTCCTTCCTCCAGGTCTGCAAGATGTTATACATGAGGCCCTCAATCTTACTTTCTCCCACTTTGAGATGACCTGCTCTATTGAACTGTGGGGTTAGGTTGCCTTTTCTCTAGAAAAGCCTTGCTCTTCCTCTGTGCTTTAGGTAGCAGGTTGCTGTGAAAAGCAAATGAAATAAAAAGCCTGTCAGTATCCATGCCAACAAATGCTGCAGCTAGTGTTAAAACTGGACCCATGCTGTCTCTGGCTATTCTACTGAGAAGTATTTCTTGGTGCACTATTAGTTCCAATGGGAAATACTTCAAACTTCTCACAGAAAACAATCAGTAATTAATTCTGTAGAAAACAGCTTCACATTGACAGCTTGCAAAGAGAGTCTAGATCCATTAAATAAATTATTCATGCTGAACAAAATAGTGTTTAGATAAACAGTTAGGCTTAGAACAAATTGAAGATGTCTTTCCATTGATTGAGTCACTCAGCAAGGAAGAATTTTAACCTTTTGGCCTTTCCTGTGCCCACATACATGGCAAGAGGACGAGCCTCTCCCATCCACAATACCATACACAGTCATATTCTGGTTCATGAATATAAACCGAAGGAGGTGACTGAAACACAAAAGAAATCAACTGTTTGCCTTTTGGAAACCTTCATATTTGGATAGCATACCTGCCTTTAGAATGAACTGGCAGGTGATGACTCACCCCAAAGTCCTAACCTGCAGTGCTATCCAGCTTCATGCCAATTAAGGCATTATTTTCCAGCTCTGCTTCATGAGCCAGAGAAGTGCAGAAAATCAATTTGGAAAGCAAAAGAACTGTACTTGTAGAATTCCATTTGCTGTCAGTAGAAAACTATTGCCTTATACACAGTGATATCTAGAGATTCCAGGGAGAAAAGGTCATGGAAAGAAACAGATTTTTTTACCACTTTATTGATGAACAGTAGAAAATGCAACTGTTATTTATCCTGCTCAGTGTAATATCAGTTTGTACATGTGTAAATAAACTTTTGCATGTTTTCAGCCTAACAGCCACTCTTCTAAAAACAACTCAGACAAATGATGTCACAGTGATAGACATCCCCCTGACAAAGACCGAGGACACAGAGCAGTGTGGTGGGAGCAGCAGAGGGATCCAAGGACTGTAAATCCAAATGCAGCCACACATTAAGTTGTCAGTGTCTATTTTATGCTGAGTCATCTGTTGCCATGACTACACTGCCAGCCAACAGTTTAAAGATAGCTGGAGTGTCTCTACACAAGCTGCACAAACCAGTAACTTTGGTGCTGAGAAGAACAGGATCTGACTTATATTACATAATATGCATTGCAGGTGGCCTCTTCATACAGCTTTCTTCCTAGGAATAAATTTTGTTGACAGGGAACACACAATGTCCTTTGACCTGTACAACCAGAGGCCAAATAAACTTCTTTTCCATACCCTTCTGGGCACATGCTGTAGTATTTCCTCAAATGTTACTCCTATATCTGTATCACAAGAAACTCATCACAGCCCACAAATATGGTTGCTAATATTCTCTATTAGCCATCTGTTATCAGTGCCTTACTTTAGAGAAGACAGTGGTCTAAAGCACTATAGATATGTACATAGAATTCATCTTGGTGGCGGAGTGGTCTTGTCACAGAATGGGTTACAGATCTGTAGATGAAGATTTGAAATGGTGCTCCACAGACTGCTTTCCATCTTCCAGGACTTTGGAAATGCGCTGACAAATGGAAGAAAGAAAAGAAGAAGTGAGTGCCATACGTTAGAACAACTGCTGTTTCGGATATGTCTTACCAGCTTGTAGCCTTAAGCTGTGGTCAGAGAAAAAGGCATTCACCAAAGCCTGGATATTTTTAATTTATTTCTCTATCCTGCAAACCCACAAACCTGGATTTAAACCTGTCCATGTGATTCCAGTCAGGCTGTGGAAGCATTATACAAATGGATTTTTAGCTTTATTCAGTCCAGACATTTTCTCCTCTTTATTATACATGCTGTTTAAGTGTGAGGGGATGAGATCACCCTGGAAACTTGTTACTGAAAAGAGCAAGTATGTGATAAATTGCATGTAAGTGAAATGGAAAGGATTCATTCATATGATTATGAGGACCCCTAAATTGCTCTATAGTCCCTGAAGGCATTATCTATTTGTTTTAAAAGACTGAAGAACTAATGGATGAAAATGAAACCTATTAATAGGAAAAAAAAAACCCGAACACAAATAACCAAATGACCTCCTCAGAAATCAACCTTTGCTTTGAAAACTGGGCAAAGTATGACAAGTGTCCCAGAATGCTTATGCAGTTGTACACAGCAGTGGCTACTGCCATCTGCACTAAACATCATGCCCCCTCTACCCGAAAGAATAGGGAAACTTTAAAACTGTTGAATCTTCATACCTGCACCGAAGATACTTTTTTTTTTGCTTTCAAACACTACATTAAATTCAATGCCTCAGACACTGGTGAAAGGTTTCCTACTTTAAAGGGTGGCACCTGTTTGAAGATATTTTTTCCTTTCAAACAAGCATCTTTGACATCAGAAATTGACTCACATGGCGCATGTTTTGCTATATGTGCCTTGCTTACTTTGATGCTGGTACTAGCTGTCCAGCGTAATTAAACTGAACAAGAAGCAACTCTTTCCTCGTTTGCTAACAAATGTTATATAAAGCAAATGAAAGAGAATCAGTAGGCCGAATGAGACCTCCTGTGGTACGGATGCAGAACTGCACAGCTGAGCCTGCCTGCTCAACAAACACAGATGTACATCTGGGCCCCAGGAAGCATAGCCAAATGCAAATCTGCTTCCCCGTATAGCTTCCTTTCTTCTCTCCGACGAGAGAAGTAAGGAAAAAACAAAACAAAACCAAACCAAACCCCCACAACATAAAAATAAAAGTTAGATTTTGACTTACCATCTGATGGCATTTTAAAATGGCTTCATTTTCAGAGCACAGCATTTTTAAAGAGGTAACACTTTCTTTTTTTTCCTTATAAACACGTAGAGCTTACCATTGTTTTGAATAACTGGTTCACTTTCCTTTTTTTGGAAGTTTTCTTGTCACCATCTGAGGTGGAAGGAAACACTGGCTGACTCAACCGATGCGATGCAATGGTCTCATCAGGTGCCACGGAGCTGACAGACAGAGTTACTCCTTAGAACAGACACACAGTTGCACAAAAACAGAGAGTCAGTGTGCAAAATAAAACACCATTCAAAGCAGTGAACTACTGCCATTATTAGAAAAGGTGAAGGCTTTTTAAATCTAAATGTATCTTTAAAATATAAAACTAAGTAAAAGTTCCCCCATTTGTAGGTCAGGAAGCACCAAAATTCTCCATGTTGACACCAAATAGCGAAAGGAATGAACTGAACCAGTCAAAGAAACAGATACACAGATAAATATGTGAAAAAGCAGTGGGCCACTACAGCCTGTTGTGTTGTGCTGAACAACTGGAAAGATGGGGACAATGAGAGGGATAATTGAAGTGCAGGGTAAGAAATGGGATGTGCTGTTGAAGTGGAAGGTAAGGAGGGCTGGTATAGACCAAAAAGATGCTCCACTTTCAGCACCTTTTTTCCCTTCTCTGACTGCAGTGGGCAGTTATGTTCTCATGTTACCCCTTTCTCTTGCGGTGAAGGATGCCTTTGAGATTTCTTCCCAGCTTCAAAAGCAGAAGTGGAAACTTTCAGGGACAATCATCTGACCAAGTAAAGCAGAAACACTGCTCTCAGATGTGAAGGCAAACTGCAGAAGTCCTTGCTTCTGCAAGTGTTACCCTGCAGACCAAGAAGATGACTAAATCTTGTCTCTTTCAAGGCATGGGGAATGCCCACACTGGGAAGAAAACTGGGCTCCAGAATCAGCACTTTTACAACTTGCACACTAGCACTAGGAAGCAGAGTGTTAGCAGGCAGTAGTAGCTGACCAGACTCACATGCACAGCAGACACTGAAACAGTCATCTCTGTCTCAGCGGCACAGAGCTATCTGCTCTGCTGGGAGCAAACTCTTTATTGCAGTTTTCTTAATAGAAGTGCAATTTACTGTAAGCTGCTTACCTGGAATAGTTGGCATGGAACGACTGACAGAACTCATCTGCTTGAGGACAGATGTTTTCTGAGGTGCCACTACATGTTCTGAGAGGTTGGTGTCACTCATGAACTCATATTTCCTTGACAGCTGTTTAATGAAAAACACACAGAATGCCATTAACGGTGAACAGAGATATGAGCAAGAAAGACCTAAGCAGAATCATAGCTTGTAAGAAGCATCAAAGAAAATAACAAACAATTATTGTAAGTATCCCTGCTTCTATATAGGATTGTTTGCTGAGTAAATAGAAGCAGAAGAATTTGGTCCATGTATAACATACACTGTAGATTATTTATACTTAGACAAATATTTCTCATTCCACAGAAAGAAATCATTACTCTAAAAAAAGCTACCTAGGAGAGCTTCTGCCATTGGGAACTGTGGGACAGTGTTTCTACTGTAACTTTGGAATACTACCAACAATACTACCTCTGACACGATCTGCAAAGTCACATGAAGCTTTGAAAACATTTGTCCCCACTGCATTGACATAACCAGCTTGGCTGCTGTGAGGCTTGTCACTACTCTTCTGAAGCAAAACAAAATCCTGGAACTCAGTGTGTAGAGAGACTCCCAGAGTCTGGAGTATGCATTCAGTGATTTAATCAGAAGACAAAGGTGTTGCCTGGGTTTGTATTTTAATGCTTCTCATAGCATGGCAGTGCTTTCTATTTCTTCTTTGGATGAGGACCTGTAGTGTAAGACAATCATAACCCTCCTTCCCAGAAGAATCTTAGCTTTACACTTTGCCTTTGATGATTACTCCAATTTCTTTTGATCCAATTACTTATGCTCTCTGCAATTCCAACAATCTGTCCTTGCCTGACATTTTAATTTAGATAGTGCTTGTACATCAGGAGGATATCTTTCACCCTTTTTTAATGATTATTATTATTACTTTTTATTCTAAAAGAATAAAAGCTTCTTGAGAATTAAACTACCAGGGAAAAAAGGCCACAATATAAGCTATGCAAGTCATTGTAATGATCTAGCAGTGCAATAAAAGCACTTGGATGATCTGTGGAGCGAAAGATGCCAGTGCTTCCAAACTTCAGCCTGGCACCATTTAAGGCACACTGTTTGCAACCTTGCAATTTTCTAGCAGCTGCATGTTCCATAACAAGGTACAAAACGTACAGGGCTCATCACTTTTGAAATAGCCTTGCCTGCAAGGAGCTGCCATGAAATGTCAGCACAGTCAATTGCCTCTCCACAGGAAAGCTAACTTAACCCTCCCAATATTGCACTCCATTTTAAGCTAACCAAGCTCCAGAAATTACATCTTTGGGGCTATGTTATCTGTCATCATAAGCAAGTAGAGATGTTCTGATGTTTCCACTGATTTGTTTCTTTCTCAGCATCTTGCATGTTTATTCAGGGCAGGGCAGATCATCTCTGCAAAGGAATAATGTCCTCTATTATATGGATTCTAAAATGCTGTTTGAAATTGGTAACATACACATTTCATATCTGTGATATCAGGTGCAGTCTTCTCATCGGCAAACACCACACTGCTTCTTTTTGTTCTTTTTTTGGACCTTCTCATCTTTACTTCAGGGTGAGGATTAATTTGCAGAGAAGTCTCCTCTGATTCTGCTTTTGCTGGCTTTGGTAGCGCTACATCCAGATCAAAGCTGCAGGAGCAAAGAAAAAAGTACAAGTTGCTGAGTGATATTTTAAGAGCCACTGATATTCTGATGTCATTTCCCCATGAAATATAAATGCAGGTCATCCTTTCCTTGGACTTTCTATGCAGACTTGCAAAGGGCTGGCAAAAAAGGGTATGCTGCATTTCAGCTGGCAACTGTAGATACAAATAGAACGCCTTCAGGACGTAGGATGTCATCTTAAAAGATTGCAAAGAATGTAAAATACTAACGTGAGCACAAAGCCCTCTTGAAAGATTTGTGCATTAGCTTAAGCACTCCTAAACTAAACAGTCAGAGCTCACAGTACAAGTTTGTGCACAAGGTAAGACACTTGGTTTCAGTTACTGAAAGCAGTGGAACAGAGTATTCAATATGTATTGTCATGTTTTAAATGCATCCTCCTATTATATTGCACAACACCACACATACCCAGAGATTAAAAAAAAAAAAAAAAGTAATATCTCTTTCCTCTCTTCCTCTAATTTAAAAATTGGGTATTTTTCATTTAAATAATATTTTTAAAAAGAGATTAAATTGGCACTGGCTTTACTCCCTGTAAAACTGTAAAACATAAAAACTGATAACTCAAGCAAGTATCATGAATTTGTTGACCTGTACTTCCTAAGATCAAATTATGAGAATTAAAAATAGGTGTATGATTCATCTGCATAAGTGTAGTTGTCTGGTTCCATAGGAGGTGTCCTGCTTTATTAGAGACATGGGCTTGGCAGGTATGACACAAATCATGCTTGTGTGGCACATCCTTCTTGAGTGGAAACTGAAGGGCAGGAGGAGCAGCTTAGGGCATCTCATGGTGTCTGGTACTCCACGACTTTGTCAGGCAAAGATTAAAATTAAACAAGGAACTGGCACTCCACAACAGGCAAGAATAGAGGCATAGCTTAAAAAGAAACATTTCAAAGTTAGAGTCATGAGCCTTTGACATTTTACTTTTTAAGCATGACTACTCTAAAAGGGAGATCAGATGACTGAAAAAAATATTAATTGCAATCAAATGCTGCTCAGCAAGATTAATTTTACATGGACCTTGTTTGGAAAGAAGTTCTGCATGCCCAAAGGATAATTTATGAAGTGATCAAAATGATTTGTTGGAGGAAAAAGCTAATCAATACACCTATAACCGTTCTCTCAAACTTCAATCTCTTTATATTTCCCAGTGCTGTAGTTAAGAAACCATATTAGCTGAAGCATTCGACATTACTACAAGCTTTACTAAAACCTTCCACTTCCTTCCTTGTAAAGTTGTAAAGGATATCTTCTTCCTCTCCAATTTTTACAAGCAAAAAGATTCTACTGAACTTAAAAGCTGTATAAAGAGAAACTTGCAAGAAACTTTTCCTGAAAATGAAATGCCTTTTTTTTTTTCAATGAGTGTTGAGTAGATTTTGTCTCTGAAAGTTGAAATACTGTAGCATTAAGCCCAGAAAAAGTGATAACTGCAGTTGAAACTAACTTTGGTGTAGTCTGAAGAGATCGATAGTGAGATTCATCCTTGAATTACTTGTTTTAATCTTTTAGTTGCATCCCATAAAACTGGTTAAAGACAGGAGTGAAAGAAAATGGAGTAGTGTGTTCATAACCAACCTTTCTGAAGCAATTTTGTTTGGGGTACTGCAGTCTGAATTCATGGAAGACAGTGAAATAACTGATAACTGACGATAGGATCTCAGCATTGACCTTGGACGTCCTACTCTCTTGTCATCAAAATCTGGCTGCGGGATGGAAAAGAGAAATGCATTCTATGAAAGTGTGGTGTGAACTTCATTTCATCCCTTTTCTCTAGGTCTTGAAGATAACACAGATGTTTTAGCATCCAGCATTTAAGAACTCATTTGCTACCATTAATTACTGTGATTCTTTCTTCCGTGTGGACACATGCCTACTCTGAAACCTCTCAAGCTCAATGATACAATGACTGGCCAAGTAACTACACCTGACAGAATTCACTGTAAGCCTGAAAAAGAAATGAAGAGAAACAGTGTCTGCTGATCTTTTTTTGTACAGACCTGGACAAGTCACTGGAGCATTTGCCTGAGATAATTGATTTAGTTAGTTGTAACTGAGTTAGAGACTAATCATGCTCTGTCATCAGTACAACAGGTTCTGCCATCTCTGCATGTTACTATAGCCCTCTCAAATGATGTGTTTGCAAACGATGGACAAAAATAACATTTCCCTAAGAGCCAAACAGGAAGAACAGGAAGATTCTCCAGGTTATCTTGTGTCCATATTGCACAAAGCCATATACACTGCACTACCTCTCTCTGCAAAGCTTGAAATTGTTATGTTCTGCAGTAGAAGCAGAAAAAAGAAGACTTCACTCCAAATCTTCTTGAAGAAGATTTACCTATCATAAAGGAAATACTCAGCTTACTGTTGACAGTTAAGTAAGCTTTTCAGCCTGGCACAAAGTTAAATGAAATCATCTCACTTATTTCTAAAGGCTTCCCTGTTACTCTTGATAATAAGGTAGGGGCAATGATCACGTTTCTAGGCTAATACTTTCTTCAGAAGTGACTTCTGGGATCTAAACCACCCAGAATCTTGTGATAAAGACACAAAATGCTGGATCACTTATTTTCTAGTTGTTGTTTTCATTCAATTAAAAAAAAAAAAAAAAAAAAAAGCTCAGGCTAGTCCCAGAGACAGTCAGAGCTGGTAAAACAGCAGTAGGGCCATACCGAAGGTACATTCTCTGCTCTTGCAAAATTTTAAACAGGCTGCTTTTTTGAAGCACTGATATGTCCAAGTGCTGAAAGGTTCAGCACTGGGTGAGACTGATAATTGTGGATTACACCCTCTTTATTATTGTGTAATGATGGTGGCATGAGACTGAAAACAAGAAAAAGATACTGAGAAAGACATACAGAATTTTCATCATAGAAGTGTATAACAGTACCACATACAAAAATTTAGGCCAGAAATTTGCTGTGTTTTCCCCTGTAACAGAAGAAATAAATCCTCTTATAAAATCATCGATGCTGAAAGCAATGTTGCTAAACAATTTCCAAAGCCACTGGTGTCTAATCAAAAAAACAGCCAGCATTATTCTTGCTAGCCTGCAAAAGCTCAGATAGGCCACTTTATTCAAGAATTGTCTGGAGACTTTGTACTTAGAAGTTATCCTTCAATTCCCAGATACTTCAGTTTAGTCTCAACTAATATTTATAGTATTATACACATGATAGGTTTTACTTCACAACGCAGCTGGAAGTGGCTAGCACAGGGAGACATCAATTGCAGATCAAAGCTCTAAACCACTAAGTAAAATTACAAAGAGGAGAAACATGAGTATTTGCTTTTACTTCTTTACAGAGCAGAAAAGAATTGCAATTTCAATAGACATAATATTTCAAATCTTCCAGAATGAGGAATATTTGATAGGTCACAGAATTGAATGAAACTTTTCACTATAAAATTCAATTCTTACTACCTGCAGATCGCAAGAAAACCCACATGCCACAGAAGTTTAGTGTGTTATTTTGTCTAAGATGTGTATTAAGTAAAGAGAAAGTGTAGAAGTTTAAAGGAGAGCAATACCAGTTCTCTGGCTCCATACTGTTTTTCCACTTTAACTTTTAAATGCTTGAAACACTCCTCCATGCGGTCATGGAAAGGACGAAGATTATCAGAAACTCTTCTTTCATGAATTTTAATTCCAGCTCCAAGGAAAGGTATCTTGAAGAGGTGAAAAAAAGAGGAATGATAACATTAAACTGGGTCTGATGACCCCTCTAACTCCATTTAAAGTATCTGCTAATGCCAAAATCCTTCTTGTGAGGGGCAGAGAAACTTGTCAGTCTATCTCAGCTTTTAGCACCAAGTACAAGATGGAAGGGGCTCCTGAAAAGTGAGTTTACTCTAACTTTGAAGAATTTGGGTGCCTCACAGTGACCATTTTCTCTCTTCAATGTTTTTCAGTGTTAATCTCTTATGAGATTAAACACACCATACCAGAGTTAAAAAAAAAGTCTTAGATTATCGGTCCACCTCCTTAAGAAAGTGCTTGCCATAGCTTACAAGAGGGAAGGCAGGGATGAAAGAATATTTAGGTGGATTCCATGCAGGTGGTTTCAAACTCTCCTCTTTCAGATGGAGGATTAAGCGACTGGAAAGGGTTACAATCAGTCTGCTGGGAGTTTAGTCATTTTCTCACTTTGACAATTACTGCAGCAACTGCTCTGGTGGTATGTATGCCTGGTTACTGAGGGTAACCTCCTCCTTTCTCCTTAGTTTTACTCTGTAGACTTCTCTACTTGCCATATCTCAAGAAAAAAATCAATAAGATAATGCTTCAATACAAAACTTAGCAACTCAAGCCATGAACAGAGGCAGCTTGCACTAACCAGCCTGACTACGCTCCACTGTACCCCTGTGCTCTCCTCTTCACTACTCAGTCTTTGGTCTGGGGCCATTGACAAGTAATCAGAGGGGTTAAGATGTTTCATTCTTCCTGCTTGAACTGAAAGAAGGTACAGAAGTTTAGAAAACCTGGGGAAAAGAAAAGATTAAAAACTACTCCTTTAAAGGAAAAGACCTGATAAAAGTTAAGGCTCTGTCAGTTCATTAAATACTTCCCCTCCACCTCTATTTCTTAAGCAATCCTTTTTCTTTGTCAGAAGGAACAGGCTGGCTTGTCAAATAAATCAATCCATTTTCTAATGAAGCACATGGGACCATGATACTACACTTCTAACTCCTTTCTCTGCTTTCCTCTGCTGTCGTCTTTGCTGTTCTATTAATTTAATAACATCCAGTTAAAAGCAAACAAACCCAATCTTATCTGTAAAGCTGTTTAATTAAGAATATACTGTTCACAAAGAGAAACTTTGTAGCATTTCTCTTTAAAACACAGAGACATTTCATTAGACTTCAGACTTCAAAGACGGTGATTTATGAAATCTGTGCACCATGCTTTTAGCTACTCTTCTGCCAGTAACCTTCTCTAAATGCTTTACCATTGACTCTTTGAGATTGTGCCTTCATGTTTGGGGACTTTTTGTAAAATCCACTTAGATTCCACTCTTCCTTTCTGCCTCTGACCCTATAAATATTGTTAACATTGTACACATCTGTCCTCCCTTTAACCTTATCATATTTTATGGAAGTTCAGTTTCAAGATAAGTTTTAAACACATGGTATTAAAGCCCATCTATTACAGACAGCTCTGCCTATCCTCTTTAGAGGGATTTGCAGGGAGTTATAAATTGCCACTTTACTTCCTAATACCAGATGGTATTACAGTCAGTTTATACCACAACACCCACTGAACACTTCTGATGGTGAGAAACAAACCATATACAGAGCCTGAGGTGAGCAACAATACAAAAGAAAGCTGTAAAAGCTGGTGACTCAAACTAATAACCAAACTGAGATTAATCAAACTGAAACAAGAAGAAACTTCAAACACATTATGAAATTAGTAGAAAAAAGTTCATTAAAATTGTGTGGAAGATTTGTTTCAAGGCTGAGAGAAGAATAAATGCTTCATTCTTGCTGGTCTTCATCTACAGAACAGAGATTGAATCATCTAACAGTGTGGGTTGGGAGGGACCTTTAAAGGTCATTTAATCCAACCTGATCCTGCAATGAGCAGGTTGCTCAGAATCTGCTCCAGTCTGACCTGCAGTGTTTCCAGCGATGAGGTCATCTACCATCTCTCTGGGAAATGTGGGCCAGTGTTTCACCACCCTCAGCATAAAAATTGTCTTCTTTATAGCTAGTCTGAATCTCCTTTTTATTTAAAAACTATCACCCTTTGTTCTGCTGCAACACACCCTGCTAAAAGGTCTGTTCTCTTCAGTACTTAAAGCCCTCTTTAAGTACTGAATGGCCCAAATTCACCACAGAATTCATCACAGAACTAGGCAGAAATTTTGCAAGAAGAATGATCTCATTCTTCCACCACTCCATGCTTTGGGGAAATAGTTAAAAATCAACATCAAAAATCCTCTCAGTGAAAATGACATAGTCATCTAAAGGCTATCTTCTCCTGCAGGAAAGGAACAGAAAAAAGGAATGGCTGATGAAGCCTCAGGTGACTGCTGTCAGTAAGAACTTACCTGCCAAGCAATTAGATCTTTGAGTCTATTCAGCTTTTCTTGATCTTCTGGATGGTCTCTGATATATTCTTCTGTAAAGAAAGCCTTAGATAAAAAAAAAAAAAAAATCAGCCTGCCATTTCAACCGGTAAAGAAATCAATCATCACTCCTTTGACTCCTGCTGGTGACATAATACTGGTCATAAAATAAGACAGCCATACAAATGCTCCTTACCCAGATGCTGCTAGTGATAGTTCCTTATTATAGCAGTTGGTAACTGAGGAGATCTCTTCTTGTTAAAAATTGTTCAGTCTCTATCCAACACTTCTGGGTTTGAGACCCTTATTGTGAAATCCAATTACTGTTTGTTTTATTAAGATGCACTTATTTGGAGGCACATTCAAGTACCTTACTTATGTCACCAGCCAGTGTTACACAATACAGTGAAGCCTTCACCAGATAAGCAGTCTGATAATGCACACACACATGCCTCTAGCCCCCCAAAGACTATATCTCTCAGGTACAAAAGAAGAATATAGTTATTCATCCCTGACTGCCAAATATCTAATACTGCTGGACTACCACAGCATAAGTCATACTCCTCCACAATACATCCCTCCTGCCACATATTTTGTTCTTATGTATATATATATGTGATGCCTTTTTAGCAGTATCCAAGCTTGTCTTTCATTCTGAGCCTACTGAGCATGGCACATACTTATAACATGAAATGGCAGGCAGAAAGAAGAGTCCTCCAGCTGTGGAGTAACCCCATGTAAATTTTAATCCAAAATATTAATAAACAATAGTAGAATTTCTATGAGTCTCTACCATTCCTGCTTTCTCTCCTGCCCTGCCTTCACAAGGTGGTTTTAAGGGGAAAAAACTCTGCAGTACAGTTCCTCAAGACATTCCATTTTCTCGATGTTCTCAGAACAGTTTTTATTTTAATTTCCATGTTTTTAACAACAAAACCTGATATGCAGAATGGCTGTAATTACTGAAAAAAAAACAAACCTCTGGCAATAGTTTAATTGATCAGCTACATTAAATAGTTCTGCTGTAGGATAAACTTCATTCATTTACTGTAGATGAAATCTCTTGCTGTGTGAGAGCCCGTTTCATTACAAAAGGAGTATCTCCTCTTGCAAGTATATAAAACTCCTCATAACTACAATTAATATTGAGCTTCAGTTACTCTAGTTTGATAGTTTCTGCTTTCAAAGACTGATGTGACCAGGATACAGAGATCTCTTAACTAGTGGAGTCACAACTTTTATATTTCCAGGCCCATGTTCTACTGTGATAGTGAATGAAAGACCCAAGATGATTATGAAATACCCCACCTGAGTATGCATTTTGCATTGACTCAGAAGCCCTTACCTTCTCATATTTGGCAAAGCCACCCATAACAGCTGGATCAACAATTCCATTCAAAAGCATAGAAAGTGGATTAATAGGAAGGTTCTCATCACTCTGGTATTGGTTAATCATCATCAATATTCTTTCATTTGTTGTGGACATAGTCTCAATAGCATTCTCTAAAGGGCTAATTGTGGTCTGTAGAAAAACAAAAGACTTCTAAGGTTTATAAAGAAGTAAAAAGGTAATTTCAGTTTTATGGAACTTCACCTACATGAATAACACTCTTACAGCTCAGCAAACCAATATGGGTTTGTTCAGTTCCTTAGGACTTGGTCATAAAACTATAAAGCAGATGCAAGGTATATTGATACCAGTAGTAGAAAGATAAAACGTAAGTAATAGCAGTTTTGTATCTATGAAAATAAGTAAATAACAATAGCCTAGTGTGACTGATTTGTATATTATTTTGTACCTGAAGATTCCTATAGATACATGTTGTGTGGGTTCTTAGCATGTTAATACACACCTGTGACATGGAGACAACCTCAAACCATCGTAAAATTCCAGGAAGTTTGTATGCTGTAACAAATGATGTCCTCTCAATCCACATAGACTAGTGAAAAAATACAGCACAGAGAAAATGATACTTCAGGATTGAAACCTTCACCTCTTTTGTCTTCTGAAATGTCAGAGTCAAAATACTGTAGATGGAAAATGTATGTATATTTTTTTACACAAAAGGACACTGCAAAATAAACCCAGCACAGAAATTTGCTCAAGCAATGGTTTGATTTCAGATTGGGTCATCTTCAGACACTAAGCCTGTACAAAGCAGAGGAAAAAGAGAATTGGCCATTGATCTTTTAGCATATATCCCTATTTCAGCCATTACAGATTGAATGGCTGTGTCCAGTTCTACACCCCTCAGTCCAAAAAGGATCTCACAGGACTGTTTGAAAGAGTTTAGCACAGAGCCACAGAGATGCTGAAGGGAGTGGAACATCTCTCTTACGAGGAAAAGCTGAGGGAGCTGTGGCTCTTTATCCTGGAGAAGGGAGACTGAAGGGTGACCTCATTGATGTTTACAAAGATGTGAAAGGACAAGTGTCAGGAGGATGGAGCCAGGCTCCTCTCAGTGATGCTCAATGACAGGACAAGGGGCAATGGGTGCAAGCTGGAGCAGAGGAGGTTCTGCATGAACATAAGGAAAAACTTTTTCACCGTGAGAATGACAGAATCCTGGAACAGGTTGCCCAGAGAGGTTGTGGAGTCTCTTTATCTGGAGACAATCAAAACCCATCTGGATGCATTTATGTATCACCTACACTATGTCATCCTGCTCTGCCCATGCAGTTAGACCTGATGGTCTTCTGAGGTTGCTTCCAGACCCCAACTTTCTATGATTCTGTGTAAATGACCTCCCATTTTATACTTCCTCCCTTCACTTATGAAACACACTTTTGCACTAGCCCTATCACAACTTGCCAACATTCTTGGTTTTTTTTCCCCTCTCTCCTGAACAAGACCACCTGTTGGGATTTTAAAATGCCACTAGTTCATTTACCTTATTGCTTCTTATTTTAACAATGTCAGCATCTAAACTGCTAGTAATGAGAAATACAATAATGAGTGCAATGAACAACTATCCCAATTTCTGTCTGAGAGATGCACATTATGTCTTGTCATCAGCAATGAAAACATGGCAATTTAATTTTTGTAAAACCATTTCAAGGTGTATCTCCCTCTGGAGATATTCAAGACCTGCCTGGATGCATTCCTGTGTGATCTGCTGCAGGTGATCCAGCTGTGGCAAGGTGGTTGGACTAGGTGATCTTTAGAGGTCCCTTCCAGCCCCTAACCTTTCATGATTCTGTGATATATTCATAAATGGTTTCAAAAGTCTCCAACTGGAGAAGAAATCCAACATGAAACATATGTCCTGGTAATACAGAGCAAAGCTGGAATGTCAGGATTGAGTTTGCATCTAAAGCACTTAATACAACAGCAGACAAGAAGTGCCTTACATGGAACTGTTGACATTGCTGATGAGCACACATGTAACTGAAACTGTACATTTTGGCAACAACTGGCTTGTTCCAGCAATATCCCAAGAGCAGAGCTTCAGACATAAGGGTTGGATGGGGTGGTTTCAAGGCAAATTATAAAATATGAGATACCACTAAAACTAAAATATAGACATTGAACACATTTTTATGCATGGCACTGAAAAGTAATTTATGGTGTTTCAGATTTCCTCAAACATTTGGACAATGAAGACTATTCTTCAGCACTGCACCATGATGCATGGGAATAAAAATGGCAGAGGTAGTCTGTCAGGATTTCACACACCTCTCTTTGCCATGCAGGCAGCTCACCAAAGTGTTGTAAACTGCAAGAGGGAAATCAGTTAGCATTTATTTACATCTTGTTTCATAATGAAAAGGTGTACCAGAAAAGATTACTGCTTAAAACCAATGTGTTGGACATATTTAACTGCATAATGCTTGCCTGCAGTTGAAACAGTGAGGTACCACTAAGTACAGAGCAGTGGGGCTCTGATTTGGTTTGGTCTATAACAAGTAATCTGAGACTAAGAAAGGAGCTAGATCAAAAGTCAGTCACAGCCACCAGAACTCCATCCATCACTTTGTCTATCATTTACTTACAGCAAATTCGTTCTCAGGGTCAACAGATCCTTTTCTGACTGGTCTTGAATAGTGGAACCGCTGCACATTATTTGACTTATAAAAACTGAAATGTTAAGAAAATACAGAATTCAGAAATTTATGGGTCTTGTCATTACAGTGAAATATTTCATTCTGAGTCAAGCTGAGATTTAATTAAAAGCAAATTTACTGCTCAGGGGAAAAAAAAATTACTTTAATGAAAACTCAAGAGAGAACCACTTCTCCATAAATGAGGGGCAAAACACTTTCACAAGTATTAAGCTTTGGCTTGTGACTGGCTGTTATTTCCAGATATAAAAATTCCAGAATGTTAAAACCTACAGAAGAAAGTCTAGAAAAGTTTTTTACTGTGCATCCTGTGGTATGCACACTGCTTGTGTGCTTTACAATGGTATACAAGGGAGTGCATTTTGTTACAAATAACTGTCTGAGTAGAGGTGACACAACTGCCTGCACTGAAATGCCTGTGCTTTTCCAATCACAGTGCACATCAGACTGGTTTAACCATATCTAACGATTCTACTCACAACACTGACCAGCAGTTCTGCAATACATTTGAAGCTATAAATCATTTTTTGAGATAAGAAAATGTGTATCAACACTTGTAAGGGGGACACCAATGTAAAAAAATACATTGCAAATTCATGTTATATTCTGTTCTGTTTAGCTTGTGAATCACTCTCCATCAGCACAGACTTCCACTTAGCTCATAAACACTCTGCTTTCACCACTGACTCATTTGTAACAACAGGGATTGCATGGTTACGGCTAATTATTTTGCTCTCTACAGAAAAAGGTGGCTTTTTTTTTTGTTGTTGTTTTAAAGATGAATTACATTTAAAGTCATGTTAAGTAAAAGCTAATTTTACAGAGAAAAAAAAAATCTCAGAAATATGGTCACAAGCCATGTCTTGGCAGCCCAGAGCGACAAATGCTGAGACTCCAAACAGCTGAGCTAAGCACACTCCTGCTCTATTAGTTCATAGGAACCTTTAATTTCTGATCCAAACTACCAAGATTATCTTTACTAATAAAGAAAAGAAAGCAGAAAATACTGCTAAGAGGAGCCCCATCACTTTATACAGCAAAAATCTTGACCATAGTACCAGTGGAAACAATTTTGCCTCCATGTGTTTTGTGCTTGGCAAGACAAGTCATAACAGGGTTCTGCTGCACAAGAGTCTTAAATTGCACCATTCCCATACTGCCAGCCACCTTGAAGACCCTTCTCCCCAGTATTTGTTTAAGGAGTTGTGTTGAAAACTCAGCAAATTGGAACTAAAACATGGATTTCACTTCCCCACCACTCTGAAGGGGTAAATGGGTAGTAGATGTTCTTTCAGGACATTCCAGAGAATACCTAAGTCAGTAAACAAGGCAACAAAAGAAGAGTTTACAGAATCAAGATTGTCAGTTTAGGAATGTGGACTGACCCACACTGCATTATCTGTTACAGCAATGGACTTACTTGATAATTTGATCAGGTACTGCCTTATTTTTGAATCCTGGTTGCTCCTCCAGGACTGGTTGCACTGTAAAACACTGAATATCTGAAATTGTGTAAGTTAAGGGCATGCTATTAACTACCAGTATTTAATATTGTAGGCTGGGGGGGAAATAATATAAATGAAAAGGCAAGCCAACTTCCAGAAATAATGCCAATGACATCTGATGTTAAGAGTTCAGCTTTAGGCATGATGTTAAGCATTTCATCTTTGAAATCTATAATTGGGCAGCCCTTTTTCTGTGGAAGTAGTACTGAATACTCCATTTGTAAGCAAATACATCCTGTTCTTACGTATTTCAACATATTTAAAGCTCATGACCTCTGGTTAGATTGTCTGCCTTTTAAGCGCCTAAGTAGTGCTCCTCCTGCTAGCTGCAGACTTCAGCAAATTCTACTTTATGAAAGGTCTGAAGCCTGTCATATAAAAAAACCTCCAAACAATAACAAAATAAAAATCAACTAAAAAACAAAAAACAAAAAACAAAAAACCCCAAACAACCAACAGCAACAAAGAGCCCTACAAAACCCTGAATCAGAGAGTCATTAAGACTGACCAAGTATTTCAACCAGGTTTCCCTAACATGCCCCCACTCTGTAATCTTTCACATATTCAAGGATACATTGACCAGGAGAGTTTTTCACATCCTCTCCAGGTGCTGAGGTGGTGTTCATCCTCTCTGCACCAGGAAACTGACTCATCAGCTGGGCCTGGAAATCCTCTCTCCTCTCGTATTCCTTCCCACGATAGATGAATACTTTATTCTGCAAGGAATAAACAGCTGATTTCTTGGGCTGTATAAAGCTGAGGCAGAAGTTATAGATGCATGTTTATTAGTATAAAGACACACATGAGTCTTCAGATTCTGGAATGAGTACTATAGTTTTCCAAATATAAATTAATTATAAAGCAAGACATCCCTTAAGCAAGTGCCGGAATGCAACACAGATTCTCTAGAGATGGTGCTTTATGTTGTTAGACAGAATGAAAACAAACTGTGCCCCAGCATGGTGGGGCACAGAAGTGATCTCTGGAGAACAACTAGTCCAATCCCTTTGTTAAAGCAGAAGGACCCAGAGCAGCTTGCCCAGGATCATAACCAGACAGGTTTTGAATGTGTCCAGAGAAGGAGAATCTATGATCTCTCTGGGCAGCCTGTTCCATTGCTATTTTTCCTCAGAAACGTGCACTATGACCATATGAAATCAGATGGAAAAAAAAATAGTAATTTGAACAGCTTTACCCTTAAAAATGGGGGGAATCCTTGGCCATAATACCCAACAGCAAAATAGTCTGGTTTAGGTCTCAGAATCTTCATAATGTTTTCATAGAACTTTGCTTGCTGAATCTGAAAGCAAAACCAACAGCAATTCAGCAATTATTTTTGGGTTTTGAGTGTCTTTTGTTTTTTCAATCTCTACAGTACTACTACAGGTGGTCAGTGTGCATGCAAGAGCTATCAGTTATGAGTGGGTGAGCTAGAGCAACAATCATCGTGCACATGCCACTGTTGTGGTACATTAAATATTGTTCATATTTCTGTGAAAATATAACACATAGTTAACTAGTTTAACCTCAGAATCAGGCTTACTCCTAGTTTCCTAGCATAAAAAGAAAAAAGTAAACCCAAGGTTGTAGTTGGCACTTCCCACAGTTAGCTGACAGCATTACTGAAATAATACATTCTGAAAAACTCCCTGCCTCAGATGGTTCCTGAAGTATGGATCAGCTCGAGCTTTTTGCCCTGGCACTACACTAAGGACACACAACCATGTAAACAGCTTGGAAGAATGTCTTCCATAAAATCATAAGGGTCATTTTTCTTGTATCTATGAGATATGCAACTCAGAATTATCAAAAACACTCTCTTTATCTTTTGGTTGATGATAAAAGGAGAACTGATTGGGAGAAAAACTAGTTTTAGTTATACAACATCATATTTTGATTCCCATGGTTTCCCATTTTTGGATTCCCATGTGGAAGATTGAGTAATATCTATTGAATGAACCCTAAACACTTGCTAAAGATCCTGCACACTTGGAAGCTTGGGACTGGGAGGAAATGAAGCTATATGCAGGAATGGTTTCATTTTAGATTAATTCAATTTTAATAAAAACAAACAAGATTTAAGCTTTCTTTAATATCTTCTAGCCTTTGGACCTAGTTCTAATTCCTTGTGATGTATTACTCCCCCCCCATCCCCCATTAGGACAGGATTCTTAAGGCTTGTCAAGACTCAAGTTCCTAAGTTTTAAAGAAAAAAATCAGGAGCAAAAAGAATTATCCAGGTTGTTTTTCTACCCTAAAGCAGCACAACAGCCACAAAAATACATTACATTGCCTTTATACATGGCCTCTGAACTGTCCTAAGTCAGAACATGTTTATCTCATCCACAGAAGTTCCAAAACAAACAGATGTGCATGCGACCGTAGCAAACAGTTCTCTACGAGTTTCTGCTTTACCCTTGAAATGTTACAATACAAAATAGCAACCATTGAATTACCAATCAGTTGTATCAGCAGCTCAATTATTTGATAGCTCAGAAGTACTAATTTCTCTCACTGAAACAGTTTGAACATCTGTATATAATCTTACCAGGTTTTGACTTAGAAGTTCGTAGTCGAACACTTCTTTTTCATACTGCTCTGCAAGCTCTTTGCATAAAGCTATGGCTTCTTCCCACATCTGCAATACAACCACATCTTCAAAAAGTAAATCCAGTACCAACAAGTATTTAAGGCACTGCTGTTTAACTACAGCTTTATTGATTATGCTATCTTTAAACTGCACTCATTTATTAACTACACATTTAGAAAGGAAAACTCAAGGCAATCATAAATTGCAGGAAAGCAGAATCGTGTGCAAAAATAAAAGTGGTTTATGGTTCATTACTGGAAGGAATATGTAAACTTATTTTATTCTTACAATAAGAAAAAAATCACCTAACTTTTCAGATGCATTAAAATAGAACAGTAAATCACTAAGGTGCACAGCATTCAGAATATACCCCAGCACAGGAGTAGAGTATGAGGGGATGGACAACTGCCTCTCTAAGACAAACGTATTTTGTTTTGCAAGAAATGATGAACTTGTGCAATCCTAGGGAGCCTTGCATAGGACAGATCTCCTAGTCAGCCTAAAACTTACACTGCTTAGACTTAATTGTCACTTGCCCAGAGTAGCAGCTTGTTTCACACAGCTTAGTAGCTACCACTAAGAATTACTGTGAGGAATTACAGAGCTGCATTGGGAAGACTAGGACAGTTTTTCTCATCTGCTCTAGGCATTTAATGTATGCAGCACAAAACTGGTCTTGAAGCAGATAGAAATGCCTTCACTTGAGGATACTTCTCAGATTCTGCCAGATTTCTTATCTATTCAGAATAAAGAGACAAAAGGGATTTTCTGAGCATGAGCCTCATGCTCGTGTAAGGAGGTCACATGCTGCTCACGTGCATTATGGCCACTTTTTACACAATGCTGTGTGCTCCTAGGCTCGGTAGTTCTGAAACTCACAGCTGCATTTAGCTGCCTGCGCACCTCCTATGATAGATCTGAGGAGAAGCTGAATGCTAGGGGGCTCAGAAATCATGAGGATTTTGATGACAGTGGGCAGGGGAAGTACTACACTGCAGTCGCTGCAGCTGCTAAAAAAAACCCTTGACAAGGTCCGAATGGCAGTGCATTTTCCTGCACTGCACTGGAGCACCAAAAGCTTTCTACCTTCTGAACTACAGGAGGGACTTCAATGCAGGAGTTAAGCCTTTATTTTGTAACAAGCAGTAATGAATTGCCTTCTTGCTTCATACCTTTGGCTACAGTGGAACAAAACAATGAGAAAGGCCTTATTGTGTCATAAGATTCATTATCTAGCAGTGCAGAAGTTTTCCCTACTCCCTAGTTTTTGCTTTATTTCCAAAAACCTCAGCTCAGCTGTCAGTGTATTGACAGGCAATTTCATTAACAGATATTTTTCCAAAAGCTCAACTAAACCAAGGCACTGAATAGCATAGTAGTACTGTTTAAGTCTGGGATTAAATTCTCAAGCTTCTGAAACAATTAAGCCCATTTTGAATGATATTTTTTGTGAGATAGTGACTGAACGGTTTAGAAAAGGGCATTAGTCTGAATTCTTCTCCCAGGAAAGGCAAGTATATACAATGTATTTTATTATCTTAATACTGCTTGATATTCTTGTGACCACTATAAACACCAGCCCTCTTTCTTTGTGAACATGGTTATTGAAAGATTATGTTCCTATAGAACAGATATACTCTGTGAATAAGCCTTTCAGGACACAATTTTCTCCTGACCCACATATTCAAAGAGGATTCCCCACACAAACCTTTTACACAGAGCATATTCGTTAAATACCACTATAAAAAGTAATGCAGTAAAAATAGATTGGGCAGAAGGAGAAGTCTACAGACCTACCTTGCCTTTGTCAAAGTATTCTATGATCTTCTCATACAAATTCTCTTTCAAGTGTCGATAGGTCTGTGAACACTGGAATTCTGTTGACATGACTTGGGGTGTACACTGCTCATCTGACCACTGAGAATAAAAACATATTAAAACCCATATGATTTTGGAGTTCAACATTTCATGTGTCCCTTCTCATCCAAGGCCTGGTGCTCCAGGCTCTTCTAAGTGGGTGTTTTTTGTTTGGTTGGTTTGATTTTCATTTTTTTGTTGGCTTGCTTTTACCCTGCCTTTGTTTCACCCTTCCAAAAAGAAACTGGGAAAAGCACTGAGAATGTTTTCATTACCTCTCCAAACAAGTGCTGTACTGTGTGATACCCAGGATTAGGTATAACACTTTAAAATGCTATGTCACTTCCTATTTCCTGCCCAAAAACTGTAGCTAAAAAAACTATGTGATAAAACTTTTTTTGATTGTTTTTGCATTAAAATATTCCTTTGTAATATTAACTTTGTCTCCACCAATCCATAAACATACCTCATACTTCTTTATGATCAGAAAAACCAAAATGAATTTTAAGCAAAGCAGCACTGTGAAAAAATACATGATATAGTTTTGCACTAAAAGCTGTTCCTTTATAAAAATCTTACACTTTTGTTGAGGAACATTTAAATGTTGACTTTTCCCCTGCAGTGGAAGTGCATCTTACTGACTATTGATATTGATAACATCAGTTACAATGAGAACCACCAGCTACAAAAGGAAGCAAGTATAATTTGGCAGATTGATCCATATGGAATGAGAAGTCAGATGTGCCCCTGTGGCAGCTGGAAAAAAAAACAGGTTTCATTTAATCATTTTTATCTTTGGGATAGTAAGAAATTTGCAACATAAACACCATACAGAAGTTAAATGGCTCCAGAATTTGCACACAATGTTCTCACTATGAAGTAGAACTATTTTTGCTACAATATTGAGCTTTACCAACCTGTGGCTTTCAATCACCTATTGAAAATAAAATCTGAACAATTAATGTTAATTTTGCATGGCCTACTGCAGTACTTTTAACTAGACACTTGAAGGCTGCCATGTAAATTAACTAATATGAAGTAACTCAAAGATTAATACAATCATCTTTAATTTAGAAACTGACAAAAATTGCAAAAGTTCATTTATACATGGAGCTTACAAAATCTAACCTTCAAGAGCCATGTGTGGAGCAGGAGAGTATATGCTGCCTCTGTGTAATTCTCACAATCTAAATGAAGATCTCGCAGTTTATACAAATACCTGTCAGAGGAAAGGTCAAGAATTAGGCTAGATATTGACAGGACTGGAATACCAAGGGACACAATGAGCTAGAAACACTTTGTAATGGGAACTTCATAGACATGCAGATACTGCCCAAAACTTCTTTAAGGACACTCTGAGGGGTTAAAGCTCTCTGAGAAACACTGCACAAAGAGAGGAGCAAGAGCTAACCTCCTCCTGTGAGCTCCACACCCGAGAGGAAGAGGAAGGAGTACTAGATTCAAGGTCTAAGTCAGACCCTGGAGAACATTATTTCTGGACTGTTGCCAGAGATAGCTGCCTTTCTCTGCATCATCTTTCAATTGCATGTAAACACTTTCCATGTAAATGGATGCAAGCACAGCAGTGAGGTACAAGTAACATAAGCTTCACACAAGCAAAAGGAAAACATAGAAAATACCAGCCCAGAAAGACAAAGGAAGTCTCTATACAGTCTGGAAGGTGGTACAGGCAGATGAGTTGTTCCAAGTTGCCAGTGCCCTCCCCAATCCCTCAGATAGCATTCCTGCTAGCAGCACAACTGCTGCTCGTCACATAACTCAACCACATCTACAACAACAACAACAACAACAACAACAAAAGTACATCTTATCCTCTTACAGACAATGCAAGTTTGGCACAGGAGCTCTGACACCTTGCTGTAGCACCTCAGTTCACTAGCACTGTCACTTGGCAGCCGAGCTGAGAAGGTGTGCGCCCCTCCTCCCCCCCAGGAATGCCGACAGAGAGATTTGTTTCTTCGTGGCACTCCAGCTGATAGTTCCAGGTCTAGCTCTGAATCACCTTCAGTGCTCATTTCAGCTCATTCTGGGTTTTGCACTGCAGTGGCTGAGGCGCAGGTGGTTCTGTAGATTTGGCAGATGAGAGGAGGCAGCAAAGAGCAAGCTTTTGAACAGCAAGATTTGCTGCAGCTCATATGCAAAACTCTTGGAGACATTAAGAGGCCATATCACATCTGAAAGAATTTGCCAGTATAGCTATAGCTCTTAGAGAAAAGTGCTTTACTAGTAATTCTGCATTGTGTGTAGTGCTGCATATTTAATGAGACTTGGCAGATTGCACAATTCTATAACACTTGAATGTTGCTTCTGCTATTCTAAATATATGATACACCCTCCACCAAACCTCAAATCTAGCTGCATTTTCTTTAGTTAAAGCAATAGTCAATGAATGTTGAATGATTGGGTCAACTAAAGTTGATTCTCAGGGAGGAAAGTGCAGCTGCTTAATCCATATGATAGATTCCAAATAGCTGAAGGCTAAGCAAAGGATGGAATAAGAATGTAAATGAGGCCAGGGCTACAGCAGAGTCACTGTATTATACCAACAAGAGGTAACAAAAACACAAGTACAACAATAGAAAGAGAATCCAAAAGTGAACACCAGTAGGACTGTCATACCTGATATACATCTCCTCACGGTTAATGTCCTTGTAGAAATTCTAGGGACACAAACATTTAGAAGTTATCTACTAATGCCTTTTATTCAAACACAAAATAAAAATACCCATGCTGAGCTCTCACTCCTCTTGTTAGCTAAACAGCATAAGAAATACAGGAGTTACAGATGGTCTGAAGTTTCAGTCTAGTGCTACAACTTCAATTAATATTTAATTAGTAATTACTGTGTTGTAATTACTATAAATACACATGGATAGTTCTAGTTCACTAATGAAATCACTGGTGAAAGTGTTTTCTTGTGGAGACAGGGAAAAAAGGGTTACACAATTGGATTAGCATAAGCCACATGCTCTGCCTACAATTGATGACCAGAAGGTGAGATTCACTGAAGTTGTTTACTGAATGCTGTTGATGTTAACACTGTTGTGCAGCACCTTTAAAGGGGTTAACAGCAGAAATAAAGTCCTTTTTTGTCACTGTAACATTTTGCATGTATAGGAGCTCCTCATTTTGTGTAAAAAGCACAAGCAAAACCAATGGACTGAGTAGGCACTGCTCTCAGATTTATCCAATATATTCATGCAAGAGTTTAAGTCACTCCTAAACATTGTTGAGCTGAGCCTTATCTTTAGCAAATGGGAGTCTAAATCTCTTCCCTGTTCTCATAGGAGAGTTACAGGGGAGAACATACCAGTAAGTTCACGGTGCAGCTCATGCGATTGTCCTTGCTCTCATCGTTCATCACGGTTCGGTAATCCAGCAGCTTCTCCAAGAGGCCTTTAACTAAGCTGACAAAACTTTCGACCAAGTTAGAAATGCCAGGGTACTGAGATGCACACTCTGTGAGACTGCAAACACAAAACTCATTTTTACAACATTGTGACAATCAGCAACCCATCAGTTGAAAAACTGGACCTAAGGGTAAATTAGGAAGTAGGATTAAAGCAACTGCACAATGCACCAGAAATTTATTTTGTGTGTTGGTGATTTAGATATCCAGAAGAGACATAGGATAAAAATTAAAAGGAGAAAAACACAACATTTACTTTTTTCTGCCTCAAATTCAAGGCTTACTCCCAACATCAGAATGGAGCAACCTGCACTCATGATTTAAAAAACTCAAGTCTCTGGAATGCCACGCTGCAGCAATAAAAACTGCACCTTATTTTCCTCTGTTTGCACACAACATGAAATGCAACAATTATTTCCTTCTCTTTGTACAGTTACATGTGAGTAGAAAACTGAAATGAACAAGAATTACAATTGTATATAAAAAAAGGGCATTCATTAACATGACCTCACCATATTGATTTGCCCTTCAGAAATGAGCAAAAACAACCAATAAACTTTCTCTAGATTAAAAAAAAAAAGCAGTTTGTTGTCTTTTGACAAAAATCTAGTAAAGTTTCATCCATCATCATCAGATTGCAGCCCACATGAAAAAAATACTAGCATGTGCTGCTTCTACAGAGTGCTGAAGTGATTCAGAAGTAGATAACTCACATTACTGTCTGAGCTTTGTTTTCAGAGCTTAACTGCTTAAGCATTATGAAATGATTACCAGCATCTCAGTAAGGATTATTTTTTTTCTTTGCTTAAGAGCTTGTTTTCTCTACTTACCATCCTATTTTCCCACTGAGATTCTCTCTGACAAACTGCATTTTATAAATAGATATCTATAAATTCACATACATATAGAGATCCATGCACTAGATCCAGCTGAGAGTGCACTCATTTTCCCCACAGTATCCCTCATAGTGCTGTGCAGTGGTAGCTAGAAAGGTGTTGATAACACATCAGTGTTTTGGCTACTGCTGAGCAGTGCTCTACAGCATCAAGGCTGTCCCTGCAATACCCCTCTTCGCCCTTAAAGGCCAATAGGCTGAGAGTGGGGAAGAACTTGGGAGTGGATAGTCAGGACAGTTCATCCAAACTGACCACAGGGATATTCCGTATTTTAAGATATCTGCTCAGCAACAAAAGCTAAAAGAAAGGAGAAGCAGCAGCAGTTGTTAGCATGACATGGGTTTTCCAGAGCAACTATCACATATACTAGAGTCCTGCTTCCTGAGAACTGGCTTGACATCACCTGCTGTGGGGAAGTAGAGAAGTTTCTATCTGGTACCATGTGTGGCTTTGGCTTTATTAAACTGCTATTACCTTGATCTATGAATTCTTTTCCATCTTAGTTTTTTTGCCCCCAGTACAGCCCTCATGCAGAGAGCTAGGTTGGTGGGCACTTAGCACCCAGCCAAGGTTGGCCCACCACAATGAACATGAATTATTTGTGTACTTGGCATATTCTATTAATAATATATCAAAATCACCATGCATACTCATAGGAAAATAATCAAAATACCTTAGCAACTGCAAAATTATCCCTGAAACTGTGCTGTGTGCTCAGGCTGAGCAGTTTCAGAGGCACATTTTTCTTCATTTCTGACCTCCTAGTGTTCCACTAACAGGTCTCAATTTATATGCAAATACATTTAATAAAGCACTGCTAATCTTTAAGTACACTATTATTTAAAATGTTTAATGCTGAAGCATTAAGCTATAATTAATTGCAGAAATAAATTTTCATTCCTCAACATTATTAAGCTTTCTTCCAAAAATCCATATTCATGTCAAATATATATATGCCTATCTATTTCAATTGCAAGGAAATCCTTGAAGCACTGGCCTAGGATGGGATCCCAGCAAAATGCCCAGTCTCAAAGTTTGTACTCAAAATGAAAAGAGCACCTTATGTTCCTTTGATTGCACAGCACCAGCATAACATAATTCTGATAAGACAGGGGGAGAGTGTACCGGTGTCTGAAAGAATATTCATCTTGTACAAGATGTGACAGACAGTGGCAAACAGATAAAACCAGAATGCTTTAATTGCTGTTGTCTGACTAGTCTGAAAAAAGAACTGAAGTGTTTAAATAAATTACTGAAGCATGGCTTATGCCATTAAACACATTGCAGATTGAATGTTAAATACCAAAGCGCCTGAAGAGTTGACAGCTGACAGAAAAGGATGGAGCACATCAAATGATATTTGTGGAAAAGGAAGTAGGGGAAGGAGGGAAGATTTTAAAAAGTTGCCTTGTTCAGATTTATACAATAATCCCACTGAAAAGGACCCAAAACACTTGAGATTTCTTCTTTTGCCCAGAAGGGAGCAAGAAACCTTTGAAATTTTCAACAGAGCTTTTTGAAAACAGAAGTTTTAAAATTAAAAACCCACATTTTTTCAATAAAGCTCAAGCAAATAAGATAGGCTGCTGTGATGATGGGGAACTGGAATGCTTCCAAACACTGTTTTCTGTTGTGCCTGTATTAGTAAGTAAAACATGCCAGAGATTGTTTTCTGAGCCTGAGGACAAGAGGCATAGCATAACTTGCATTCATTTAGCCAAACTCTCCTCCATTCCCCAAAGCAGAACAGCCTTGTTTATTCTGCCTACTGAGAACAGCTTCTCCTCTCTTTATCATCCCAGCTTTTCCTTGGTGCTGCCTAGGACCACATTCATTAGCACAGCTCACAACCCTGCCATGGCACATGCTGATAGTTAGAACTACAGACAAATGCAAGGCAGTGCTTAAGCTGTACTGGACCTGGGTAGGTTATTTGGCACAGGTCAGTTTCCAGCAGCCAGCTACCATGGGTCGCAGAGGTGAGCATCAACACACAATATTTGCTAAATATCTGTGTCACATAGCAACTGAAACTGTGCAGAAATGCAATGAAAATACAACCAAGTGAATAGATCTGAAGCCCATTTTAACAGTGTCTCTTTCCAACTGGAACAAAGAGTTGGAGACAGAAGCTTGAAATCTTGTTTGAAAGGTGCAAATGTAGGAAAAACCTAAACAAATAAGAGAACAGGTCACCAGAGGCAGGTGACCAGCCTCTGCATCAACTGCCCCTCTACAGGTATCTTTAAACTTCTAAGATTGAACAAAAAATATTATCTGAAGATAATATGAAATTATATCTCTAGAAATGTGAAAAATGTTGACATCTTGTAGGACATGGGGCAGTATCAAGGGGAGAAGAAGAGATATGCCAAAGGAAGAAGGGTACTTTGGAAAGGCAGGAGGAGCAAATGTTATGCAGTGCTTGATGAGACTTTTCAACTCCACTACTGAGAAATGGGATCTAGCTAGATAGATCCTAGGTCTCTAGAAAAATGCTTAAATGCAAGAGTAAGCTGCAAGCAAGACAAGGAAGTGACAGCACACAGCTTGGGAAAAGTAAACCTCCAAGAGTCCCACATAGTCTGAAGGAAGGTTTTCTCTGCATTGATGAAGTCTCAGGTTGAATACTGAGTAATGTAGCATTTCAAAATATATGTAGACATTATATGAATGCTCCTAAAACATTCAATATGATAAACTGAAATGTAGAGGTTGTTTACCCTACAGAGAGGGCCAAATGAAACTTGACAGTAACTTTCAAATTCGTTAAAAGCCACTGAAAAGAGAAACAGAACAAATGATTCTTTACTCCCCCTGTGAGTAAAACAAGAAGTAATTGGCTTAAGCTGAGGAAAGGAAGATTTAGTATGGATATTTGGAAAAAAAATTGACTAGCAGCAAAGAAAGTTTAGCACGGCAGTAAATGTCCACTGTGTCAGCTGAATCCCCAGTATTAGAGACGATGAATTGTAGTGACAGTTATGGCAGGAATCATGGCAGAGGCTTTGCTGCAGTGTGATGAAGGAAACTGCTTTTGCAGGGCTGTGTCGACCATACCAAAAGCCACTCTGGACATCACTGCATCACTGCTTAGCTAGCCTAAGACCTGAAGACAAACATTCCAGGCTGAAAAATGAGTTTATTGCTCTTAGTTTGCAGAGTCAGGAAAATAGTTTCAATGAGCAAACATACAATTCAAACCTGGTATGATCAAACAGTGTGCTATTCCTCCCACTCTGCATAAAACAAACCAACCAACCAACACAAACCAACACACCAAAGATGCTAAGATTCTATTTTTGAAGTGAGGTCACCAAGTGGAGAAGTGGGAACAGTAAGATAAAAGCACATCTTGAAGACATTTATTTTCATGCACTACTTACATGGACTCAAACAACTGCATGTAGTGCTCATCCCCTCGTCCTCCTTCCACCTCATGGTCCAACTTCAAAATTATTTCATTTTCAAACTAATCAAGAGAAATCCAAACACATCGAGAGGTTAGACACATTTCAGCATGGAATCAAAAGAATATCTTTGTATAGTCACACTGCATATTCCCAAGGGTTAAATGCTTGACTATATCTCAGATGAATAATGCACATCTGACTACCTCCAGGTATCTGTTTCTTAGTACAGCCTGATAAAATGACTTGAGGAAAGAGCCTTACAGTGCTTGTATTATGGGTTTTCACAGAATGGCTCTAATTTGAAATGCAGCTTTTCAGAGTAAGTAGAATCACTTTCACCCAGACAAAATACAAACAGTCCTGCAGTATGCTACACCTTGTTTAATTCCGATTTGTTACAACTACCTAGACTCTAATTAAGAAAGAGTGGGAATTACTACGGCACTGCTTTACTTGGAGCCATCAGCAGCTTTATTTCTCTCTTGGCAGGGTGAAAATCTACCTTTTCTCCATGTCTGAATTGAAAAAATAGTCTGTGCAATCTGTGTGCATGCAAAGAGAGAAAACCTTTTCTTATTTCTAGTATTACTCCACTGTTCTCATCTTGCTATGTTTGCTATCACTAAGCAGGCTGCTCTTTAAACACCAAAGCTTCTAGGCTTTCTATTTATGTACCATACTCCTAACAGAAACAAGAAGGATGAGTTTCCTATTTTGTGCCTTGTTTTCCTCAATATAAAATGAAAAAAGACCAGTAGAAAAATAAAACAAAGCCTCCAGTAACTTAATTCAGTTGGAATTTTTCTGGGAGAAGGTTACAAGGAAAATGTATCCCAATCAATACTGGACAGTCTAGACCCAGGTGTTTTGAACCTAAGTATAGGGTGTACTAGCCTGCTGCTGTCCTTCAGACATGATCTGAAATAAAAGTGTTCAAAAAATAAAGTGTTGGAAAATAAGATGATAGATCAGTCTTGGGAAACAGAAAATAATGAAACTTACTGTAATATAAAGATATGCATGGCAGAAAGTATTTTATCTTGATAAGCTTAGCAGAAATAAATATTAATATTACACTACTGCAGGTCTGAACATGTTTTTTTCTCAAGCAGCCATTCTATTCACATATTTTTTACCACGTTTCAAGCATCATGCTGTGAAGAAGCGGGTATAGTTTTGGTTTTGCACCTGAAGGTTAGAACCAGCACAAATATAAAGCACAACAGCAGTGAAAACCCCCTTCTACCCAGAGTCGTTCTTTTACTAGCTAGTCTCCAGCTCTAACTACAATGAGAATGCTTTTCATGGGCTTGTTACCTGAGGCTCTTTGACCTTGTTCAGCACTCAGCCTTTCCTCACTACCGTCTTTGTTTCTAAGCCTCTTGCCTTATAATGTTCTTTGATTCCTCAATCTTTGACATCTCTTTTCAGCTTGTTAGGTGAAACCCCTAGAATTTATGAAAGCTTTCCAAGATTCTTCATCCTGATTCACACTCTTTTAGCACTGCTGAAAGCCTAGCAAAATCCTTTCTCTGAGCTTCCATTTGATTTGGGTACGCTCTCTGAAGTTGTGCACACACTACAATGGCACAGACAGACAACCTCAACAGTGCAGCACCAGGTATAGTGCTTTAAGATGACTGAATAGTAAAGCAAAGTTCATAAAAACTTGAAGAGCACAGTTTTACATGGACATAGAACAGTTGAAATATTCTGCTGCCTGGATCACTGAGAAAATACATTGCTAGTTATCAGTGAGATGTCTACATTTAAAAGTTCATTGCTCAATGTGAATCTGCAAACTCATGTAGTAAGCATGTAAGAAACATTAGTAGCAGTATAGGAGTAACTCCATCAGAACTAGCAGCATGGAGTCATCCCCTATTTCAGCAGAAGCTGGCAGGAAGTGTTTCATCTCTGTGCTGTACTGAATAGGCTCTGCACTGCTCCTCAAAATACTTAATGACTGCAAATCTCAGAGTCTCTATTTAAGAACTACTTCCCATAAAGTTCTCAGAGAAAACTATAAATTGCTCAGTAGAAACTGCAGTCTCATGTTCTGATTTGAGTGAAGGGAAATGACTACTACATTAATGATACTTCTCAATTTTCTTTTGATTCTTTTGTTTGTTTGTTTTAATAGGAGCTTCAAATCAAGGGAGCCTTAGTTTTTCTTTACAGGCCACAAAGAATTTTGGTTTGTTAGAATACAGAACAATTTTTTTGTCCAGCAGGGTTTGCTGCTCTAATATTAACTCTTTCTCTGTAAGTGGAAGATTGCCAGTGGAACAGTAGACACTATGCCAATACTTGAGTAAAAAAAACAGCTGTCACTGATATATAGATGAAAGTGGGAATTTATTCTGGCTAGTGCAGACTGAAAAACAAGTTTAAAGGGTTCCAGATTATTTTTTCTGTGTAAGTACTGTGTGTTTAGTGTCTGTATGTGCATTACTAAATAGGTAACAGAACACACAGCAGTTATGGGACAAGGCATTATTAAGCAAAAACATCCAAACCAGTCATTTTCTAGAGCTGATCTGTGGACTTGCTGCAGTAAGACAGAAATCTCTGAATACTGTGCAAGTCAGGCACCATTAAAAATCACCCACCTCCTAAATCCTTCCTAGTACTTATTCAGCAAGTAGAGAATTGATTACTTCTCCAAGAGGCAATAATTTCACAAATACTGGATCTCAAAAAAAAAAAAAAATTCTTCCAAAGCCTATTTCTGTAAACCAAAATAAATGAAAAAGCTGGCAAAAATATAAAGTTTTAATGTTTCTGTGCCAAAATACAGCCCCAGAAAGAGTATTTCTCCTCTAACTTAAGTACTGTGCCTAATTGTCATCAATTTGGCTTGAAAACCTCCTGCCCTTCTGTGTAATGGATCCAAGAAGCTTCCACATCCCTCAAAACACAATTTGACAGAAACAACAAACGTTTCTGCTATTTCTACAGGGATGTGTCTGAAGTACCAAGCCACACAAACTTGGTTTCTGCTAATGGGACGATCTCACATCTTTCTGAAATCCTTATGCATAATGAATGGGCTGCCCAGGGAGGTGGTGGAGTCATAGTCCCAGGAGGTGTTCTGGAAAAGACTGGATGAGGCACTTAGTGCCATGATCTAGTTGATTGAATAGAGCTGGGTGATAGGTTGGACTGGATGATCTTGGAGGTCTCTTCCAACTTGACTGATTCTATGATTCTAAGTTTCAACAACTGAGTGTTAAGATACAGAAGTATTTACAGCAATTCTAAATCCCACCTGCCAGAGGATCTTGCTGTGCACAGCAGTAGTTACTTATCTATTAACCTTCTAGTGCTGTCAGCTCAGAAACACTGAACAAGACTAGAACAAACATCCATCCTCTAACCCTACCTATAGCTGCTTAACTCCCAGAATACACTGTCTGTCAGCACAATATTCTGAGTCTAACAGCAGGCAGGAAGGAAAGTACATATAGGCTTCCCCAGATGGTCTCAGCAATTGGTGAAACCAATGAGACACATTAAGTTGGAAATACCAAACACAAATAGAATGAATTATTTGAACAAAAATACAAGCAGAGATGAATTAATCTTTCCTAATCCAAGTTAAATCCTTAACATATCTCCAATCCCTGTCCATTTTGATGATACTTTTGTTGACTCTTCAAAGAGCTAGTCTTTAGGTTTATTCTAAGTTTGGATTGTTTTCTGGTGATTTTATTTTTTAAGCAAGCCTTTTCTAGCTTTTGCCATCAAATAGTCAGTCAGAAAAAATAGTAGTAGGTTGCTTGATGATGTGTCTTTCTTTGGGAAGTTTTAACAAAACAAAAACCTGGTCTTTCAAAGAAAAATGGGCAGCAAATGTCATGTGTCCACCACACAGGCAACTAGCCTCCCTTCATAGATGAAGGGGAAGAGAGTGAGGACATTTTGCAGGACTCAAACTATTCAGAGACACTGCACATAAACTGGATAAATTGCCTCTCCAAAATTCTTGTCTCTCTGAGCTAATGATAGACAGAGCCTTCATAGCTAAAATTAGTAGATCTTAATGGTCTCCTCCCTGCATCCTCAATTAAAGTTATAATTACAAGGTCATATAACATTCATTCTGGGTGAATGGAATTACATGTGCAAAAGAAAAGAATCATGAGGAAAATGTCTTACTATGCTGGACATTTACATATATACTCCACTCCAGTAAACACTTGTTCTTGAGATAAGCAGCAGTGGAATTTTGTCTCTTTTCTCTAGGATTAGTTATTTCCTAGAAATAGCTAAATAAAATTCCCACTTGATAAATTAAAATAACTTTAAGCCCTTACTGCACATATATTGCATGCATAAAGCAGGGCAGAGCCTCTTGAGCTAACAGCAACATAATGTGTGTGTCCACAGAGAATGGGGCACTGCCATGCTCATATCTCAGCACAATTCCACAGCAAGTTAATGGAATCAATCTTTATGGCAAAGTTTATTAAATCATGTGGCAAGTTCCAGACAGGCTCTAGTTCCAGTGTTGGTACAAGCTCAACCAGGAAAGATATCTCTGAGCTTTCATCCTCTCTCTCATTACAGAAATTAGATTGGAAATAAATTCTTTAAATATAAAGTTCAGCAAAACTGAGTTTTAACTGAGTGCCAGTCTAGGCTCCTGAGTGCCTAAAGCAGTCTTGAAATAACATGTTATTATTCACTTTTTTTTTTCAATAAAGATGTAAACCAAAAATAATTATAATACTGAGACCAAATTTGTACATATGGAGATGGTCTACCAGCAAAAGCTAGAGTTTGTGTATCAAATATTTTTTCATTCATAGTAATTCCTTGCCCATTGCTCATTAAGATGGCAACAATTTGAAGTAATAAAAATATTTAAGCAGCATGTCAAGTTTTAAAAAAATTATCAAAATTGCCAAACTTAGAGATGCATGTTTAAGAAATCTATCTTAATTACCTCATCCACAGGAGAGAATAAACCCCACAATTCTTGGCCAGCAAATAATTGCACTTTCTAGAGCAGAACTTTAGAACCTAAGGAGACTCAGCTGCCCAATTATGAAATAATTTTAGTGCCACCTCATGAAAGTTACCTTTTACTTGGAAGATGCAATAAAATGAATGTCCTTGTTCCTCAGCACTGAAAAAATATAAACTGAAACTTTTTTATATTAGCATAAGAAGTGACTTAAGGGTCTGGCATCTCCCAGGCTCCTAAGCTGCTGTTCCTCTTAATCAGTCAGTATGACTGATGAGTTTTCAGGATTTTTGTTCTGTAAAGATCAGTGCATCTGTCCCAGGAGATGAGGTATAAGCCAAGAGAGGGAAAACATTTCTAAGAAGGCAAATATAGGACTATTAGGACACAGAGGGAACAGATGCACAGTAGCAAAGAGGTTTTTAATCTTGGCCTTTAACCAAAAGCTTTGCATTGTGGAATACAGACCAAAATGGAAATTCCATCTGCTTGTTTGTTCCACACTTACTTGACAGAGAAATGCCCCACATGATTTAAAGTACTGTACATAACTGGGTATATAAGTAAGATATTCATATTGGCTTTCCTATGAAAGCCTAAAGTTCTGACTTTTAGCTTGCACTTAGCATGCTACAAACTGTTGTGAATTAATTATTTGTGGAACTACAAAGGCTGAATCTCCCATTTAAAATGTACTGTGACAGGCAGTGTGCAAGCACAGGGTGAGGTCAGTCTCTGCCCAAGGAGCCAGCAGAGAACGGAAAAGTCAGAGAAAGCCAGACACTCACCACCCAGGTAGACAGCACAAGCAGTGGCAGAAGATGGAGATTACATTCCCAGAAGTCCTATACTATCATTCCTACTTCCATCTCATCAATCACAAATATTTGAAAATCTTTTTCCTTGTCAAAACTACTGTAGAAAACATTGTAGGAGTATCAATGCTTCACTGTGGTTATTTTTGTCACAATAAATATTTAGAAGAGTTTGAGTTTCCTGAGAAATCTGGTAACCTATAACTAACCATTGGCTGCTGCTTCTGGAAGGCATTCTATAGTTAAGACTGGAATGTTTGCCTTACCAATAATTGTTAGCACGAGGAAGAGGTATCACAAAAAATTTCAATGAGAAATGGCCCCTAGAAGAATTTTGCCTGTAATTAACCAAGGGCTGAGTTCACTGTCTTGTTTTGTTTCTTACAAGCTTTTTCAGTGAAATTTTGAAGACATTTATAACTATTCTGCTGCTTCCCTGGGCCAGTTTCTTATTGCCATCATTCTGGCCAAAGTTTTGGTTAAGTCCAACTAAATGACACTGGAAAGCCTGCACTCACTTGCCCGAGAGCTCTTCATTTTGTTCTTAGTGTTTTGAGTGCTCAATTCTATAAGCCCAGGCAGGCCTACATGATCCATTTTTACCAGAAATAAACTGACCATAAGACATTTTAACGGATTTGCACCCAAAGTAGTTTCAATTACCTTTTTGAATTCTCCTGTTCTTTGATATTCACACAGCATCATGTCAAAGAAAATTGGGATTGTGGCTTTCCGCAGTTCAACTTCAGGAATAAGAGTCATTTCCAAGATGGGTCCAACCATCCCCGGAATAAAGCAAATTTTATTCTGGCCTGAAATAGAAATGCAAATTGGGTATTTGAGAGGATGGAAAATACTTTTTTTTTTTCTAGGAACACATTTAAAAAGATGTTGCCATTTTGAGATAGTTTCCTTGCCCTAAATACAGTACATGATGGAGACAGGGAGGTGTGCTGCACTGCATTCTACTTATGAACAACCCAGCAAAACATACAGAATTAATGTGGATAGTGCATTGTATGTCTGTTTCTGTGTGAAATAAGCTGTATGGCAACTCCATGCTCAAAGCTGAAGATCTGTCTTTAGAATCATAGAATCGGTCAGGCTTGGGACCACAAGGATCATCTAATTCCAACCCACCTGCCACAGGCTGAGACACCCTGCCCTGTGTCAGGCCACCCAGAGCCCCATCCAGCCTGGCCTTAAACGCCTCCAGGGATGGGTCCTCAATCACCTCCCTGGGCAACCCATTCCAGGGTCTCACCACTCTCATGGTGAAGAACTTCCTCCTCACGGCCAGACTGAACCTACCCACCTCCACCTTTGCTCCATTTCCCCCAGTCCTGTCACTCCCTGATGTCCTGAAAAGTCCTTCCCCAGCTTTTTTGTAGTCCCCTTTCAGATACTGAAAGGCCACAATAAGGTCACCTCAGAGCCTCCTCTTCTCCACACTGAAGTGTCCCAACTCTTTCAGTCTGTCCTCAAAGGAGAGCTGCTCCAGCCCTCTGATCAACCCAGTGGCCTTTCTCTGCACACACTCCAGCACATCCACATCCTTCTTGTAATGGAGGCTCCAGAACTGGATACAGTACTCCTTCAGTGATAACACTGACACTCTCCCACTGGACAGTCCATTCTAGTATAAATTTCTGAATAACTTTTTTCTCTTTACCCTTATAGGGTCTTCAGAAGACATTTTCCTTAATATATCCTAACAATGCTCAGCTGGAAATTTTGCAAAAGTAACAAAACACTTATTACAATTATAAAGGAAGGTGGATCTCTTCTCCCATGCCTCAGAGAAACTAAGGCTCCAGTTTTTCTTAAAAATCAATCACAAAAAATATCTTCAGTATCCTATAAAAATAGCTTAACCATTATGTTATTGGTGCAAACCATAAACTGGAGTTTCCTTTAGCCAACAGAAATAAAATATTATCCTTCCAGCAACAGAAACTTGCCTGCAAAGTGCAATTGAAGTAAGAACTTCCTAAAAATTGCCTATAAGTTGAAATAGAAAGTGCCTCCAGTGACTTACAGAATGAACAGAACACAAAAATCTGGTTCACATGCCCAGTTACTTGGCCTTAGCCTTGAGATCAATGCAATCAAGAAATTAACCTTTGATACATAGTGATAACAAGTTTTCCTGTCTGGAATGTCTGTTTTTCACCTGAGTCACAACAATCAGGACCTCAGTAAAAAGAGAAGAATACTCTTGGCTTATGCTCAGCACTCTGCTGAGGGAGTCCATAGGAACAAATTCTAGAACTGACTCCTGATTAGGAGACCTTCAATGGACAGAAGCTTTTTTTAAAATGTCTTCTCTGTGAATTACACATTGAAAGCTGGAGTTTTCATGATTAGCTGTCTGAAACTGAATATTCAGTTTAAACTCAAAGTATAAGCATATACCATAACTGTCCTCATTGTACATTTCAAAACCCTACCACACTACCTATTTTCACCGGACAATGCATTGGTGTTCCCTTGAGTTTAAACTCTCAAAGCAGCAGTAGCACAACATGGCTGTACCATGAACAGAAAGAGATTTTTGAATTTTAATCCTAGTTGAGCCTCACTGATTTCAGGACCTGTAAATACAGACTGAACAGTGACTTTCTCAGGGAAACTTTATCTGATTCTCAATTTCAGCAAACAAAGATTCTGAAATCTTCTTATTTCAGCCATCATTGAAATCAGAGGGAAGGTTGTGAATTCTCTTAGAAATACAAAAGAGGCAGTAATCAAACATTATCTCATGTCCTTTCCAAGCCTAACAGACTCATAGAGCTGCTAAAGTGAGGAAAGGTCAGCAAGTCCAATCATAAACCCATCACTGGCACACCCATTGAACCATGTGCTCAAGTGCCACATCCACCTGTTTTTTCCATACCTCCAGGAATGGTCACTTCACCAGCTCCCTGAGCAGCCTGTTCCAATGCCCGAACACTCTTTCAGTACAGAAGAGCCTAGCTGTGGTGCCCAAAACTGAACCTAGTACACAGGCTGCAGGCTCACTAGTGCTGAGTTACAGGGGCACAACTACTTCCCTACTCCTGCTGAACACACATATTCCAAACAGCAGAAATACTGACAAAACCACTTCACTTCAGACATTTTCCAATGACACAAGCAATCCCTTCTGGACTCAGTTTTGATAAAGCTCGTTTGCCTACTCACCAAGTTTGTACCACATGTCACGGATAGCAAAGCCAATTAATCGTCTCATATCTCCATATCTAGAAAAAAGTAAGATTAATGAAAAGCACTTTTATCATCATGTTACCACAAAACTGAAGACATTACCCAAAGTACACATTCTTGCTTACTTGTTCTGGATTTTGTTGTATTTCGCATGGGAAAAGTTTTCCAGCTGCAGTGAGTCCTGGGTAATGAAAGCCACAGCCAAATGAAAGTAGTTGTTCCACAGCTGTAAATTAAATAGAGGGAAATCACAATAGTTTTGAGAAGAGCAGGAACAGTATAAAACTATGCACAACACTGAATAATTTATGAAACCAAACGATGCAAGCAATATGAGATTCTGATATTATGCCAAGATGTACATCGTTAGTATTACACAATTAGCAAAACCCAAGAAAGATGAATTTTAATAACTGCTAATACACATTTGCTCTTAATAGCACAGTAACTAAATAAATATTGCTAAGAAAAAGAATTCAGATGAGATTCATTAGCTAACAACATTAAACTATGAAGCATGGCAGGGCCGGTGAGTACACTCCATGCCAGCATATCTCAACAACTTGGAGCTGAAGGCAGCCAATGTACTTGCACTGTATTTGAGAAGCACTGTGAAAGGCAGCTACTGTCTTCTCTTTGGAGTCTAATTCAACAACAATTTCTGTAAAATTCCAGTATATTTTGTTAAGAGCTCTCTACACAAAGCAGGGAAAAAATGCATCCCTAAAGAACTACTAAAAGTGCTTGAACTAGAATAAGACCTAAGACCACTTGTATTTCCAGTGCAAAACCCTTCATTTCTGAAAGCAAATGACTTGTTCTCCAGACAATCAAAATTAAGTACTTCTCTTGCATGGTAGAGATGGAAAGGGAAAGTAAAAATAAAGCTTCACCAGGCAACACAAATGCAAAGAAGTAAATACTATCTTCAGAAGCTCCTAAGTAGTCAGCAATGGCTTGAGACTCTTATTTAAAAATGTAGCTGCATATAAAAATGTCTGAGGTAGGTATCAGTGAGACAGCAGAAAGGTAGTGGGAAATGCACACAGTGGTGATGTAAAGGTTGCAAACAAAAGAAGTGTCATTATCACCAAGCTCTTAATTTCGTATGGTGAAATACAACCTTAAGATAAGAAATTATCTCAAAATTCAATGTTTCATCAAGACCTTTAGCGATCTCTGCTATCCATAATCTGGAAAACTCTCCTGTGCACAAATAACCAAGAAAAACATATAACAACACAAAAAAACTCTCACAAAATTGCAGACATTTCCTATAATAAATAACATTCTCAAATGTCCTGTATAATGGGAAGAAGATCCTGTATTTCATTTATTCCTCCCTTCGAGGCCCAAGTATAAAGCTCTCCTTAACAGACTTGCTTATTCAAAAGCCCTTAGGAGGGCTCCTTCTGTCTTTAAGTATTTACAGTGCAAAGAGCACAGTTATCCCTGGTGCAGACACTCAGGCTCAAGTAGCATTTGGCTGGAGACAGTTATTAATCTGCTCTGTATTAGGCCATTCAAAGACGCACGGAATTCACCCAAACCAATCACAGCCTTATTAAAAACATTCAAGTATCAGCACTGGTAAAGCAGCAGCTTTTACCCTCCCTTAATACGAGCATTTAAATTATGTTCTCATCTAATTTTTGACAGTGTACTAATAGCACTTACTACTTCAGAGTCTTTTTCCCCAGGATAGATGTTATTTATAACCTGAAAGGCCTGTTTTCCCCACCTTACCAAATAGTTTAAAAGATTCATTTGATCAATTTAGAGTTTGCAGTCCCTTCAGAAGCTGCATTTATTGATGTGCAGGGAATATACTTTGCATATGTCAATTAGATCCATAAAATGGAAAATGTCTCAAATTGTGCAAGGGTATGGGGAGAAAAATGAAGCCTTATTGCTACACTTAATGGTCTATTTATTCACTTTGTAGCCCCAAGTTCAATGCCATCTTTGTCAGACGCATCCTAAAGACTCAAAATCCTTACTTATGAAACATGCCCTCAGAATACCTTATGATGGTTGAGAAAAATCTGGATTTGCATTTCAATGGCAAGCTAAAGTTAAGATTTCAAGTACCAAAACTAACTGTAAAACACTGTGAGGCAAAGCAAAAGTCAATAGAAACAGAATTTCAAATGCAAAAATAATATATGCTTAAGAGACTTTTTCTCTTAAGCCCACAATAACATTCCAGGATGTTTTGCACTTGAACCTAGCATGTGGTAGGGCTGAAGTGAAACAGCACAGTGACAGAAGAGCATCAGCTCTCTTATGCTCTGATCTATGTCATGCTCATGCTCTGCTGCTAGTTGAAATGAACTCCAGTGCTGAGTTGTCAGCTGGGGACATAGTTCAAGGAAACTAGGCTGGAACTGAGAAGTGACTCTTCCATGTCACCACTCATCAGCTGTTCTTTGCACACTCAGTGCAGCCCCTGACAGTAACAGCACAGGCTTCAAACCATGGTGACTGCATTGGTTGACAATGGTGTCAGTACCACTCTACACAAGGGCTAAGGCAACTTCAAAGAAGAGGAATTCACATTCCATTTTAATTCGGGAAACACAAGGTGCCCTCTCTGTAGAAAATGCAACAGCTGCCAAATGGTAAAATGTGGAAGTGATTTAGTAAGACATTCCTAGCCATCTCCCAAAGAGGAGATCTGGGTGATTTTACAGCACAGCTACCAGAAGGAAACACTGCTGCCCCCTTCCTCACGCACACATGGAGAATAAGCATTTTCTTTTAAATCAGACCACTGCTGTAATGGAATGTGGGCTGCCTCTTATAATGAATTTCTATGGCAGAAGTATGGATGATTAATATGAAATTATAATTGCTATAACAGTACAGATTTAGAAACATAATCCTTTCTAATGCCCTGTACAAATACTGCTATCAGAGGGGAAGGGTGGGAAGCAACAGGAATCAATGGCATTGCATTTTCCAAAAGAGAAACTCTATGATGGCCTTGCCTCACCATAACAAAACAGTTTCAGTTTGCTCACTCTTCCCTGTTCCTACTATGTCAGAAGCTGCCATCCCCAGTCAGAAATATTATAAAAGGAATGTTGCATAAAAAAGTAATTTCAGTGTATTGAGGCATTAAGGGTGGCAATGGATGTTGGCTGCATTTCAGTGCTGCATGCTCGGTCCTGAATGGAAATACTTACTATACAGAGAGGGAATTCTAGAACCAAATCTTAAGGAGCCAGAAGTTGACAGGGACAAGAGAGTGAAAATACTCTGTTCTCCTAGGTGAAGGTAACAGCTACATAATGACATCAGCTACTAATAGAAAATGTCACATGAGGTCTGAACAGGTTCTCTAAAGATAACTGTGTACACTGGAAAACTTAACTGCAACTCAGAAGTGAACCTTTAAACATCGTTATCTTCACTTTTAATGTTGATGGAAGGTTGTCTTATGGTTCATTCAAACTAAACGAAATTTAGAGGAAAACACCAATGACTTGCAAACTGAAGAGAAATAAAACCTTCTTTCCTAACTGCATTCATAAAAACAAGGAAACTGCTGACAGTTATATGCCTGCTAAACAGAAAGATCATTTAATTATTGTATTTCTATACGAGAACAAAGATAATGTTAATTCACAGTTGAACTTACTTCTTTATTTCATACCTACATCTCTACATCCACACAACCCATAATATCCAGCATCAAAACTCAACTGCTGCCCAGTACTTGCTTCCTTAAAAATCCTTGTCAGTCAAATAAATGGCAAATCAACTAACTGAGTGTACTTTGGTATAAAATAGAAACAAGTGTACAAAGAACTTTTTCTCCAGGGTAAAAGTGTTTAGGCTGCTTATGGAAAGCCACCCTATTCCCATGATTATTCACCCTCAACAAACACCCTGGGGCTACCCTGGAGGTCTTTATATAACATTTTGTCTTGAAACACAGACACTTTCAGTCAAACAAAATTAGCATTTTCTGACTGAATAAGATAGTACAGTTGCCACAAAAGGTAAAGGAACTGTGCTGAGGAGTCCCAGAACTGTCCTCTTTACCACAAATGAAATGCACTTCTCACACATTCTCTGAGGATACCATGCATGTATACATTGCATAAGTACAAAACTATACCAAGTTTTTTGGTCTAATTAAACCCAAGAAAGCTGAGTGACTTTCAGGGAACATTTCCAAACTCTATATTACAATTGTTAATAGTTTTGTTTAATAATGTTAAGTCTCTTCTGAAGAGCCCATCTCAACTCACCCATTCTAAATCCAGAATTTACATAGTATTACGGTGCATTTGTTCTCCTGCTCTGCAAAAACACCAGATGCAAAGCAGCAATCTGGACAGGTTAGGAGATCCCTGCAGCTGAAATTGGCAAGTCCTTAAAAATTGGTACAAACCAACAAAAATGCCAACACTGAAATATCCTTAAAATTTTATGTTGGACACATCTGAAATCTATCATCTGCTACAAGAATAGGCTGAAGGAGCTGGGGTCATTCAGCCTAGAGAAGAGAAGACTCCAGAGACACCTTAGAGCTGCCCTCCAATAATTAAAGGGATCCTACAGGAAGGCTGGAGGGGGACTGTTCATAAGGATATCAGGCAACAGGACAAGGAGGAATGGTTTGCAGCTGAGGGAGAGTAGTTTTAGACTGGATCACAGGAAAAAGTTCTTCAATGTGAGGGTGAGGGGACTCTGCAGTAGGCTACTCAAGGGACATTATGGATGCCTGCTCCCTGGAGATATTCAAGGTTGGGCTGGATGAGGCATTGAGCAGCTGATTCTAGTTGAGAGACATCCCTGCCCATGGTGTGGAGGTTGGCATATGATGGTCTCTAAAGGTCCCTTCCAACCAAAGCCATGGTATGTTTCTATCAGATCATCTGCTGTAGCTCTTTTTCAAAGTCAAAATTGGTTTTGCTAGTAGAAGGAAACCAGGACAAAAGAAAATCAGCCAGCCCTATCCTACAATATCCCACGACAGACACCTACATCACCATCCATAAAAACCCCAAACATTAAAACCCATCCACAATAAAAATCCAATACAAAGCCTCTTACAAAGACATGCCATGATCCTGACTCGTAAGCACCAGTATATGGCTGCTTGATGAGGCAGTTCTGCCATACACCGAGGGATCTTTACAAGTATTAATAAAAAGTATAATAATAAGAGCAAACACAAAATAAGGGGGGGAAAAGCAATTTTCTATCACACAGATAAGGTTTTTTATTGACACAAAATTCAACAAGAAGTAAAAATAATAAGCAGTATTAAGACATTTTACCATGGACTTCAGCAGACTAATTTCAGATGTGCTTTCTTAGATCATAATTTGTATTTTCTTGAATGCCATCAACATAAATGCAAACACACTGCTTTGGACAGGTTTCTGCTAAACCCCTTCCTAAGCAACTTTACCTGAGAAATATTTCCTAGCCTTTCTAGGCCATGTTTTAGCAAATGACCATGTTTCTTCCAATAACCCATTTTGAATGCAGAGGCAAGAATAGCATAGAAACCCCTAAATGTTTAAGTTTTTTACCTGTTTCCATAATTCCTACTGAAACTCCTGATCTCTGTGCATTCAATCTTCAAGTTCCAGTTTAGTTTCAGTACTGAAGAACACACCTTAATGTATTATGCAAGACTCCTTCCCTGTTCATACTGTATCTATTCACCACCTCAAGGTACACTTGTTCATTCTTGCTTCCTGGTTTTGGTCAATCACTTAATGAGAATTCACTCCCTTCTCTCTTGTAAAATCATTTACTCTAGAGCTGACAACTTAATCTTATTGGCACAATAGTAAATACTCTGTAACAAATGCCTCTCAGTTAGTCCTTTCTTTATTCCTGTAGGTTTTGCTGTATTATAACACTGGAGAACACCTGCTGTATGCCATCTCTAATTACAGCTTGTTTTCTGAGGACATCTGACGTACATCTGAACATACCCAGCATGAAAACTCCGCATGCAAAACTCAAAAAACTACCAGAAAACCCAAAGAGAGCCACCCCCTCACATAGCAGCCATATAATCTAAGGCATCAGCTGACTGTTTTAATATTTTAAGAATAATGATTCTCAACTCAAGCACAAGTTCTGGCACTTCCCATGTGCCCATGGCATGAGATGACCTTCTCTGTGTAAAAGCAGTGGAATTTAAAGAAGGGCTCTCTACATAGGCAGACTTGGTGAGCCTAACTCATTACATGCTAAGGCAGGGAATTTGACAGCGCTGCTGTGCTGTTCATAGGTTTGGTATTTGTCTCTGAGGTATATAACAGCTTCATTACTGAAACTGTGGCTTTACGTTTAGGCAGAGTTTAAAACTTAAAAGATTGTCATGACTCTTCATCAGACATGCCACATCATTTCACAGGTCCTAAGTGGTACAACTTCTTTCCTTTCTGCCTGAACCACATAATGAGCAAAGGGAAAAAAAAATAAGGCAATTTTGCTTTGGAAACAAGAAAAGGGTCAGGAACTTCTTTTCCTCCATTTAACAATCTTCAACAGAGTAGCAAGAATTTCTTCACTGCTTTTCTCTAGATTTAGAATACCCTTTCTCTGTTGCTCAATTACTTCACAGTCTACTTGTTTTGTTTGGTTAGGTTGTCTGCTATATAGTGTCATGTAATCACTCAGCCAAGTGAAAATTCTCAGATGTACTTCATTATGCTTTTTTAAATTCAGACTTTTCTTCAAGTACTTGTTAATAATCAGATTTGAAAACACCATCCTAAAATCTCTACAAATCATTCACTCAGTTACTTTATTTATTCCTCTAGGTTTTCACTGATATGCACCTTTATTTTCTCCATCCCAAGATATTCTTTTCCTATCATTTAAAGATCTCATAATAAGGAATATCCATATATTAACATTGCTTCTGGTTTATCTTCCAGATTATTGAAACATTATTCTTGCTGTATCTGCTTAGTAATGACCTGAATTTTACCCATTCATTCTCCTTTGAAATCAGAAATGAACAGTGAACATATCCCTAACAGGTCATGAGACTGCCTGAAGGCTGCTGTATCCTGACTCTCTGACCCCTGAACGAACAGTTCTTGTTTGGTTTTTTTGGTTGTTGTTCGTTTTTAATGAATATCCTTTTGTTTCACAGAAACTCTACATACAGTAATTTACTATAGCTTTCAGACCTCTAGTAGTCACCAAGTAACACAGCCATACAGCAGCTTTCAAAAGTTAGATTAAATTTAGATGCACAACTCCATTACTTATTCATACCAAGAAACAGCTGGACATGATTTGTAAAACACATCAAACAAGCTCACTAAAATCTCTGCCATGTTCAGCAATAGCTGAAGCACATTTCAAGATATTTTTTTCCCCACAATTTGAAGCAAGAGCTCAATGTAAGCAGATGAGGGGAAGCTGCACTCTATGATGTGCAATTGTCTCAGTTCTGGTTTTAGGAAGCATATCCTCTATTTACTGCAATCAATATCTGGCCCACTGATTCCAGCAACCAGAGAATCTACTGGTGGTACTGTGGTTCACTCGGCTCTTCCTGCAGCAGTCTCAGAGACCTGACCAATACCTGCCCTTCTTCCAGAGGGCTGACATGGAAACAAACAGCCTAAGTGGTCATTAGGCTGCAGCTCTTCACAGAACTGAAAGTTTTGCTACTCCCACATGTACTACCAAATCAAAGTAGCAAAAGCAAGGGTTTGTTGTTTGTTTTTTTTTAGAGGTTTGGTTTTGTGTGAGTTCTTTTCCTCCAATTCATGTTTTTTTCTATATGTACACAAATAAAAATAGAAATACAGCTACATGGGTAGATTCCAAACCATTTTAAAGTTTTGAATGTGCCCCTACTAGGAGATTGTAACACCTGCCAGTTTTCTCCCACTGATACCTCCTTTGCACTACACTTGTTATGAAGTAGTTTGAACTGAATACTAAAGAAATAACCTATCAGCATCTGTTTCCACCTGCAGAGTTATTCTATGGCCTTTGGCAATAACTACACTGCCCATGGAACACAAATGTATTGCTTGCTTTAATTAAAGCAAATGTTTCTATGTAACTTCTGTTTTCTCAAAGATTTGCTTGCCTTTGAAGGAGACTGCATCTCAGAGCTTTGCTTTAGTTTGTTATCAATACTAAGTAGCCACAAAACTTGGACAAGATGACCCTTGAGGGTCCCTTCTAACCTGATGCAAAGGTGGTGGTGGGGGGAGACTTCTACTAAAGGACCTCATAAGTTTCAATTTTGATTAATAATATTTTTAGCTTTAACTGTTTCTCTGTATTAAGTTTTTGCCATCTAGGGAGTTGTGACACACTGCTTTGTAAGTTTTGGGTTGTTTGGTTTGATTTCTTTGCTTTAATGTAAATATGTAAACAGGTAAAACAACCTTTAAATTATTCAAAAATTGAACTATCAGTAATCTGTGTGTAGATAACAGAGAGAAATCACAGGGTGATTTTTAATTCAGAAAGTTAGACAATATGCTTTGCCCAGTAAGCAGCTTTTTTATCATATTGTTAGAAGGTTTTCAGAGCTTTTATTCATGGAATACAAGCAAGGTATCTCCCTGAGCTGGACTTTTAAGTCTCCTGCAATAACAAGTGCTCTACAATTCTTCAGATGGCACTGCTTATTTATTGCAGTCTTGTTTAGCTTACTCAAAGCCACCAGATATTGGACAAGTCATGAATAAAAGAGTGAACATTAATACATTCCCTTCAACTACAACAACGTAGTGTTGAACTACGATATCCCTGGCTGTTTGATAACATTCTGGAATGTACAGAATGCCACAGGAAAGTTGTTTGAAATAGAAGGCACAGGATTAGCCTCCTGCTACATCTTGTGAAGGATGCACTGCACAGCAACATAAAATTTGAACAGGTACCCTGTTTCTGTAGCAGCCTACATCTTTTTGGTGTCCACCAGAATAATTTTATTTTTTCTCTGACACACCATGCAGTGAAAATAACCAAGTGATATAAAAAGAACAGGTTACAATTTGGCTGTTAATAAATTGATATGGCCTAAGACAGATTACATCAGAAGTATGTCAAGCATTGGAGAGTGCCCAGCAGTGAACTTTAAGTTTTTAAGAAGAATCATCTTGCTGTGTGATTCAAAACTAGCAACATCACACATAACAGATTTGTGAAGTCATGCCTTTTGAAGGGATAAGATTTTTAACTAAATGAGGAAAAAAAAGCTCCACATTTCATCTTCAGAGGCTACTATCATTCAAGATGAACTGAATGCTCCTCCTTTCTTTTCACTGCTGTTCCTTTACACTCCTCCTGTGTAACCACTTACATACAAAAATAGATAGCTCTGTAGCTATTTGTGGCCAAGATGGTTTATGTTAAGAATGAAGACCAACACCCAAACAGTTTTAGCACAGCAAGACTAAACATTCACAAGGAATAGAGTAGAACCACTTAAAACAGATTGCAAATTGCAAGGTTAACAAAACAAACAAACAAAAAAACCTCAAGAAATAAAAAACTTCATGGTTAGCTAAGTTATTACCTAACAAAAGGATTAGAGTTTTGTAATCAGGAACTTGAAAGATTTATTTTTAACCACAGTTAAAGAGTGGAATAGATTTTTTTTTTTCCTACTACACTTTGTGAAGGCATTTTTTACTTATAGCACACATGATAATCTGGCAGCATTTAGTGACAAATTCTGATTCTAAAACTGTATTTACATTGTAAGAATGTAAATCAATGTGAAAACCACCAATATCTTCACTTCTTTCTGAAGCAAGCCAAGCATATGCTAAAATGCTCGACCACATGAAAAACTCAATATTGAGCAACCGAAAATAATCTACCCTAATTTAAAACTACTTCAGAAAGAAATACTACTAAAGAAAGGAAAATAAATAAATAAAGATAGACTAATCAGGGAAGACTACAAGTTAAAAATAAAAATGAACTCTAAATGCTAAATACTTTAGGAATCAAATGAAGTTAAGCTGTTACTGCCCTAGATACACAGGAGTGAAATGGTAAAAGCTACGTGCATGACATCAAAGATTGCTTTTCTGAATACACTTGACTAGCTAAAGAAAAAAAAGAAGAGTTTTCTACTTGCCAGTTCTGAGAGAATCACAGTACCAAATATTCTGTTTGGGTGCCTGATCATAAACAAAGTAGCATTTTCATATCACATCAAAGATAGCCTAACCCTGCCACACTCCAATCAAGCAGGCATTTTGATATCCGTATCAGGAGGGTACCACAAAGGGCTCTGATAGACCAGGGTGATCTGCATATGCTACCTTGACTTGGCTGAAAAGCCAAAATATACTTACTTGAACTTCAAAATTCATATTCTCCAGAAATTTTTGGTTCATTGTCTCTGCAAATTTGTTGATGGCTCTCAAGAAAACCCTGAAACAGAAAAGCAATGATGCAAATAAACTAATGTTAACCCTGGGAATCTCTTCCAACCACATATGATACTGATGGAAACACATTTAAACATCAAAAGCTCTACAGGAAGCAAAGTTCACGCATGCATGGAGTAGATGACATTTTGTGTCATGGCATGTTATTTATAGTCTGTTAACCATAAAAACTTTTAACCACACAATTGTCAAAAACTCAGACAATAAAATTTGTACACATTGTGTTGTACTCTTCCAACCACAGTTTTACTTCTTATGTGACAAAACAGAATCATTTACAAATGCTATTGCTGCCTCCTCCTCATGGGTTTGACAGCTGACAGAGTTCCTGCACTTAGAGTATTAGTTAGGAGCTCCCCAATTAAAAGCTATTAGATGTAGCTTTTCAATTTGCTCACAGCTGGTGAAGGGAGGATGACACCTCTAAGAGGAAACAGCATCTATTTAAGCTCATTATTAATGCAGCAAAATTAGGTCATGTTTCTAAAGCTAAATTGTTTGTCTAACTTTCTAGCACAGCACATTTACAAACCAAAAATCAATCATATTTCTAAATATTTATCAAGGTTTTTTTATATATATAATTCCATTTATATGGAATTATATAAATGGAATTGATTCATTTACCTCTGCTTCAAAGGGAACATTTTAAACACCTTTCAGATGAACTATTTCTATGGCAAACACTGGAGGACCAAACCTACTGAAACTCTGAAGAGGTGAATATAAGTTAGAACACATCCTAGCACTTCAAACCTAACCACTGACTATCAACAAGCTCTTACTAATTGGGTAGAAGAGGTAAAGGTTATGACAGACAGATCCAAAAGACCCACCAGTTTATCATTTAGTAGCATCAGAAAAAGCCATAATTCAATAACTGGAATTATTAGCAAAAAACAAAAAAAAAAGAGACCACAGGATATCAATCAGTTACTGTCAATGGTATGTTGTGCCCTTGTGTTGGATTCTGTACACTGTCCTGCTCTCCATCTCAAAAACATAAATACAAAAAGAAAAAAAAAAAGAAAAAAAAAAGGCAACCAAATAAACATGACAAAGAAATGATCAAACACATTTAATGGTCTGTGCCTGAGAGCTGGTTTCTTAATGCAGGAGCCACTGTGTGGCTGAGGAGGAATATGGAAGAATCTATAAAACTGGAAGCACTGTTGAGATGGGAGACTTACTGCTCACTGTTTTTCAGAAAAGCACTGGAAAGCACTGAGCAATTTGGAGTGTCCATTCAGAATCAGCAAAAGGAGGGAGTTTTTAATACTGGTCTTGCTCAGCTGCGCAACTCACTTCTACAGAATTCTGGGAGTGTGGCTTAAGAGTGATTAGCCATATCAGAGACAAAACTGAAGGAGGACTACTAATCCTCACTGGTCACCGGAGGCTGGGAGAACACAACACACAGCATTGCTTCTTCCTGGCTCTGTTATTGTACTGTTCCCTTGGCAGCTGTTTCTGAGCCACTACCCAAAGCAGCATAGTCAGTGTATTGAATTCTAGTCATCACACACCAAAAGAAAAAAAAAAGGGGGGGGGGGGGGGGGGGGGGGGGGAGCAAGAGCTAAATTTAGTTTCTTAATGAAGGACGAAAAGCTGAAGTTCAGCTTTCAGTAGCCTTATGACCAGGAATCCTATTTAACCACTATGTGATAGCCTAAAGAAGCATACTGGTTCAATTAGGGCAGCAACATGAGTGGCTAGACTTAAATCCTTTGTTAAGAGTGTGGTTCTCCAGAAGGAAAAAATCCTTTGTGAAAATCTAAAGAAGAGTTATTTTCTTTCCATTCACACAACATTGCTCTGTAATGTTGATGTGACCAAGGTGATAAAGTAACTTATACAGTGTTACATTCTATCAAGTCCTGATTTTCCAGTTTTAACTGCTACAGTAACCATGCCACTGGAAAGTAAGAGACTTGTAAAAGTCCTTTGCTGCTCTGCTGCATCATCCCACACTTTTCAGATGAGCTTACTTCCACTTGTCTAGGGCATAGGCTGATCTAATCTTCTGACACCAGCTCAGCTAAGCTTGCTGGCTGATGGAAGAGTCTGATCTATAAAATGCTGGGTGTAAACCAATTTCCTCAAGTTCAAGAAACCTGATTTTCCTCAATACTGTTGTTGCACACTATCACCACTCTCATAAGCAAGCTCTGCACAATCACAGAAGTGCCCTGTGTGTCCACAGCAGTTTTATCCTGTGTTGGTCTGAGCAAGTTACGGCACTTCCTTTTCAGCCTTTTATGTGACCAAGTCTTACTGTAAAAAATGAGATTTCGTCTGCCAGCTGCCCCACACTACCCACTAGAAAATAAACACATTCTTCCTTACTGGTCTGGGTACATTTATCTCTACAAAACTGGCTGACGCTTGACACAGTGCAAGATTTTGCAAGAGAAGGAGATTCAGAAAAGAATGGTCTGCTTAAGACAGCACACAAAAAATACACAGTGAGGCAGACACCCCTGTGTTATTCTGTCAGCGTCCCCATGACTCTTCTTTCTAAGCAGGAGTTCTGGGTCAAGGCCCTTTCAGCCTCATGTCTTCTCTGTAGAACTTTATTGCTCTATATTTTCCTTTGATTTACACAGTGTATTTCTTGCCAACTCATGAAACCACATTCTTCAGCTCCAGCTGCTCAGAATGGCATTTCCTTTCACTCAGGAAGTCTTTTGCTCTGGTAGAATGTGCACGGGGGGCAGGTTCCTACAATTCTGAGATTTGTTTTTCCCCAATTTACAAATGACCTGAGTACCTATGGTGAAATATGTCACTCCAATATCCTGTTCAGGCAGAATCTGGGTCAGTGCTGATAATTTGTCTTACATTCAAACGTCCTATACCTTTAGGAACTTTGTCTTTTAGCACACAAATATCATACAAAATATAGTATAAAGAGCAGTAACATAGATTTGCACTAATGAATTCCACATGTATCTATCTCAGCATATGGACCTATTTATTGTGTGTCATATTTAACTGTGGTTTCAGGTTACCCATACACAAAAAGCCTTGAGAAAAGCAAAGAAACACCAAGGTACTTAATAACCAGCAAAAATTACTGACAATATTAAAAATATTTACAGGGATCTATATAATACCATTACATGGAAGCTATCTTTTGTGAATATCCCTTTCATTCTCAAGGTTATTTTTATCTGACATACTGGAATGACACATTTGCAGAAACCATGCAAACTTCCAGGCTGTCAAGTTCCAAATATTTTCATCCATTTGTACTTTGCCTAAAGGGTGTATCTATTTCTGTCATTGGAAGTCATTTAGGCAGGGAGTTTGAATTCTATTCCTGACTCCTGACAATGCCATGACCTCAATGATTTCATTTCCATGTGCCTCAGTCTCCCCTTTCACCAAAACAGCAGATTAATTTACTAGCCACAGGTATAAAACTAAAACACTTGGAGATGTTGATGAAAACAATAGAAAATATAATTTTAATTATTGCTGACAGCATGTTCCTAATTAAAACTAAACATTGATCCAAGAGGAGAGAGTCAAAATTACATGATAGGAGATGGCATCATTCATAACAAGCTCATGCAGCCCAGAAGGCAAACTGTATCTTAGGCTGCATCAAGAGGATATTGGCCAGCAGAGCAAGAGAGGTGATTCTGCCCCTTTACTTCGCTCTTGTGAGACCCCATTTCAAATTATGCATCCAGTCCTGGTGTCCCCATCATAAGGAGGACAGAGCTCTTCTCTCCAGAAGAGAGTCACAAAGATGATCCAAGGGTTAGAACACCTCTGCTATGAGGATAGGTTGAGGGAGCTGGAAATGTTCAGGCCGGACAAGACTCCATGGAAACCTTATAGCTGCCTTCCAAAACCTGGAGGGATCCAGGAGGGCTGGAGCAGGACTTCTCATAAGGGTGTCTAGCAACAGGACAAAGTGAGGATTGATTTTAAACTGAGGGAGAAGAGGTTCAGGAAGAACTTAGAAAGAAGTTATTGAGTAAGAGGGTGGTGAGACTCCCTGAATGCCCAGGGAGGTTATGGATGCCTCCTTCCTGAGAGGTGTTCAAGGCCAGGTTGGATGAGCAGCTGAGTCTAGTTGAGAGGCATCCCTGCCCATGGTGGGGAGTTAGAAGTAAATGACCTCTGAGGTCCATTCCAACATAAGATGTTCTAGGATTCTAAGACTTGTAACTGACACAATGGAGAAGATAAAACTAGAAAGGAGGTGGTAAAACAGCTCAAAAAGACACAATATGCCCTGCCTGACATCAGAAGAAGTTACTGAGAAAAGTTACTGAAAGAGGTTATCTTGTCACAGTGTAATGTTAGTTAATTTCCTTTGCTTCTGTAACAGGTCACTGGAGCTTAACTTTTCTCTCAAGGGCGGATTGCTGCTTAGTTTTATTTTGCAGATTTAGATTGGTTTAGACTGACCAAAGGACAGATCTCAATTTCTCATACAGATTATGTCACTAATTGTTTTTTTTTTTTAATTTCTGTTTAACCTTCTCCACTTCCCACATTTCCCCTTAATTTTAAGTGTTACAAATAAGGTCTTTAAAGTGTTTAATCATGATACATTTTCTACAGTTGTTTAATATGGAATTAATTTCTCATCAGTTTAAATAACTGAAAACTAAACACGTTGAAATTCCTTTACCCATAATAATTACCACAATATTTCCTGAGTTCATGGGAATTGATACTTCTAATTTAGAGTTCATGCCAATGTCTTAGGCCTTAAGATTTATTAATGATCTTCAAAAGCCAGTCTCTTGGCACAATATGAGCATGAAAAGGCAAGGGTTTGGCTTCAAATAGCAACAGAATCACCACAGTTCAATTACTGCTACCTCCTTTAGCTTTCTAAAGCTTGCTGCTTCTGTCAGAGAAATTTATTTCAAATTTTGCCTTGAAAGAAGCCCCATGAATAGGATCCTTTGCAAGTGTACTTAGAACACACATCTACATATATGAAATTAAATGGGGATAGTAGAGTGCTGTAAGAACATATATAAATAATTTAAGATAAAGCTGAGAAAAAAAATTATAAAATATGCTCAAAAAGCACAAGGGCTGAGATGGAGCAAAGAAATGAATTTTTTCTTCATGAAGGACTGTGGGTTTCAAGGCTATTCCTTACAGTAAAATAGGTCTGCACATTGTCCTTGCTTTTGAAGTGCAAATAGGTGATAAACCTAATACACAAATCTGGAACTCCGAGTTATTTTTAGCAAACGAGTTGGAACTAGTGCATCAGCTCCTTGAAGCATAAACCAGAGATCATTACAGTTAAAAAAGTAAACCAAAAGAAACAATCAGACAAACAAACAACCCCCCCACAACAAACAAACAAACAAAACCTTCATGTGGCATTGCCCACCACCAGCAGACGGTTTTCCAAAAGTTGGCTTTTTTCTGCACCTAGTTTCACACAAAGAATACTTTAGGGTACACCAAAGTACTTTGGGAAAGGTACCTAAATCAGGTACAGAATTGTAAACCCTCCCAAAATCATTCATTAGTCTTTCCTCAGACTCTTATGCACTGTTGTCCAACAACAGTGAGATGCTCTTAAAAGTGTTTACAAGTGCCCAAGACTATTTGAGGGTTCACAGAACCAAGGAGGTGAAGGCTGAATTAGCCCACTTAGGAATTTATTAGCCTTAACTCAAATTCATGTTTGCTATTTTTTCCAAAACAGGTGGGGAAAATAGTCATGTACAAACTTCTACTGGATAATCAGACAGAAAAGTAGATAGAGCCTTCACAAGAATATTGTGCCTTGTGCTGTTGTGAAAGTTCTTCCTGAAGGAAACCAAAGGGGGGAAAAAAAAAGCCTTTTCCCAATTCATGTCTGGAAATCAACACACATGGAAAGTTTTTATAACTCTGAGCTCTGAACTTTTTCTCACAAAACTAAAATGATTTTACTTTAGAAGATTTGGTCCATAAATTAAAGTCAGAGTTACACTAACTTCAGCCTGACAGACATTCATTTGTTATCCCCTTGGGTTGATCAATCAGCACTTTTCTCAGTACTCTACTTGAGTAGATGAGTAATATGAGGGGAATTCTTTCAAAGCCCAGGAGATGCATAGACTATTATCATGCAAATCTCCTCTGAATTTTGATAGACATGGTCTTGCCAGTGGGCCAATTCCAGGAAAACTGAAGTAGGGAAGAGCAGGGCTGAATTAATACCCCCACAAAATTTGTTGACTTTCCAGTAGCAACTTCATAAAATACTTCTCAGAGGACATATTGTAGATATTTAAACATGAATCAAGCACAGAGGAAAAGTACCCAAAGTAATCTGATTCTCTTGTAGACTTTTGTCATCTTTCCTTTTCCTTCTCCTGAGAATAGCTAGAAGGCACATTAAATAGAGAGAAGACTAGCAAAGTGGGTCAGACCTAGTCCCAAATGCTAATCACTGTCAATGACCGAAACAGTGATCTGCAAGTCTGAACCAAACCTGGGAGATCTGCAACACACAAAAGAGAGGTCATGCAAGAGATAAGTGTGACAGAAGGAATTAAAAATGCACATTTGCTATTTCAGTGACCAAAACGGAACAGCAAGAGGAAGCCTGAGGAAACAGGTGAAAAGATAACAACAGAATTCTTCACAAAGCAACAGCAGAAATTATGCCTTGATCAGGTGGCAAGCTATCACCAACTGAGAAATGCAGGGCAATGCAAGAGGCAAATAGTATTTAAAAACCTTGTAGCTATGTGAAAGCTAGTTATTAAGAGCACAGTGACGGCAGCGCTTCGGAAGTGATCCACTTCCTCTGAAACTGGAAAAATACAACCTGTGGTGCAAACTGTCATGCTTTAATCATACTTCTTCCTTGTGTCAACTCAGTATCACTAGAGATTGAAAAATAACCTTTTAGATCATGTGCATTGAGTTCTGATCATAAAGCAATTGTCAATTTCCAAATTTCTTCTTCAATAGACAGCCAGAGAATCTATCTGTGGTGGTTTGGGTGTTCCCCACCACCCCACACTTCGGAAATCACCCAGAATAGACTCAGCTGGCTCTGGAAATTAGAATGAATCTTATTATTTACAGCTTAGCTCAATACACAGGCAGATATTTACAGTATACAGAAATACACAAGGTAAAAGGTAATACAGAAACACAACAGCCCTCCCAGAAACCCGAGTCCCCAAGAGGGGCTCCCAACCACCCTTCCACCTTCTTCCACCCCTCTACCTTACCCCAGATATTGCCTTGTGCCCCAAGAAAGAATGGAGGTCGGCCAAGGGGGGTTAAGAAACAAGTGGATTAATCAAAGAGACGGAGGATGAGGTTAGAGAGAAATGCAGCTCAGAGCTCAGCCGGTGCTCCAACTCCCTTATCTATGTTTGGATTCTTGTTCTTATACATCTCAGCAAACTTATGAGTGAAGTAGACATCACCCTTGTTTCTCTTTCACAGCCTGGAATCTGGTTCAAACTAGCTTCAAACTAGCACACTATCCAAACAGCATGGTCAGAAAACAACTGCGATCCAGCTTCTCTTGCCTCAGTTATATATTGTTATCTACCATTCCTCTTGCTTATTATTATTAATAGAAATTCTACCCTGAACAGCTATGTCAAGCACACAAAGCAGACGCGCTATGAGATGTCAGAATTAAATTGGACACCAGCATAAAAGCAACAGCTAAAAACAAAAGGAGCAATGATTTTGGTGCTACTGAAGGGAAGTTTCCATTCAACATCTCCTAACTTTGTCAGGTCTCTTTGTGTGTAGCTTTTCCTTCAGCACCTACCTAAAGCATGTTTAAAGATTGCTCATTTCCCATTTGGGAATAAAAACACATTCTCAAGAATGCATATTAGGGACCATATTTATGCCAAACTCTTTTGTAAATGAGATGTTTAAAATTCATAGACTGGCGAAGTTTGGAAGTGACCTTCTCACCATGGGCAGGGACACCTTCCACTAGACCAGGTCACTCAAGTCTTCATCCAACCCAGCCTTGAACACCTTAAGGCAAGGGGCAGCCACAACCTCCCTGGGCAACTTGAAAACTAAGTGTAAACATGGACTCTGAGATACATAACTTCATATGAAAGGTATTTTCCATAATTTGCCTTATATTGCATCATCTGTTTCTGATCTATTCTCCTTTTTTTTTTGTGCAGTATAGCTAATAGTTTGCAGAGCAGAAGTATTCTGAATTAATAAACAAAAAAAATATCATTTGTGCTAGGGAATAAGATAAAAAGCAGAAAATCAGTTACCACAAGTGAAAATCATGACTCAAAGTGTCTATATCGGGATGTCATACACTAATGAAACCCCCATAGCCCCCATTTTTGAAGGAAGTTTGAGACACTGTTGTGAAATTCCTTTCTCTGTTCTTCCTGCAATTTCTATTTCTCCTCCATTGACATGAGCTCTACTGTAATATTTGCACATATCACTGAGTCTTAATTTCTATACATCTAAGAACACTGCAGAGATGATACTTTGGTAAACACATTTTCATGCTTTTTCTAGGGCCTGTTTCTAGAAATACTTTTATTATTTCACACATTAGAGGATTAAAATTGGAGAATTACATTAAACTAATGGATAACATGGTGGATAATATCTTAGAGGGGTTGTTTGGTTTCATAAGTAGAGCTGTATTTTATCAACAGTCTCACCATAAAACTGTAAAGATAAATGATTTTGTGTTTGGTCTTTGCTTTTTCTTGGTCTTCGTTATATAACTTTTCTGGTTTTGAAATCCCTTCTCAATATCTGCATTGTATTTCAAGATAGAATCACCAAATCTTAAGAGTGTTAGGGGTTGCAAAGTGACCGCCAGAGATCAAGTTCAAAACTCTGCATCAAAGCTGGATCTCCTAGGGCAGACCATGCAGAAATGTGTTCAGGCAGGTTTTTAAAGTCTCCAGGGAAGGAGACTCTATAACATCTCTGGGCAGCCTATTTCAGGGCTCCATCACTCTCACTGTAAAGAAATGTGTCCTCATGTTGAAGGTGGAATCTAGCTTGCTCTACCTTGTACCTATTGTTCCTTGTCCTATCACTGGGCACCACCGAAAAGAGTCTGGCACCTTTATCTTGACACCCACCCCTCAGCTATTTATATGAGATCTACCCGTTCTTCACAGCAGAGATGTTCAAATGCTACAGTCATCCTAGTAGCTCTCCATTGGATTTTCTCCAGTAGACCCCTGTCTCTTTCTCAACTGGGAATCTCCAAACTGGAGACAGTACTCCAGGTGTGGTCTCACCAAAACATGTAGTTTTGATTTTTTCAGGTATTCTCATTGAAAATATTTTGCAAGTGAATACTTTTTGTCTAGAATATAAGAATGTTCTGCTTTAGGAAAGCTGAGCTTTTTCTGCAGCTAAGAATACAACATGTAATTATAGGTACAGACAGCTATGCTTCTGCCTCTTGTGTAATTGCTGCTGACTTGAGTTTACCACTTCACAGTTCAAACTATCAATACAGAAGAAGTTGCACTGAATCAGCAGATAATGGCTTTTTAAAAAGATCATTATGCAGCAAATGCATAATACTCCAGCAGGGTTGTTTTGTGATGCTGCTCTTTAAAGATATTGAAATAACTGTTCAAAATAATGTTAAATACATACATTTCACTTCTTGAATATCTCTGGAGATATAAAATGCTGGCCAAAGTTATTCATCAGAAACTGGAACACAGAAAGACAGTCAAGAGCAATTATAACACCTGGTGAAAATTATTAATATTAAATTTATATTCTTAGTTCTTTTCTGTAGTGACATATTTAGAGCACTCTGTAGGGTAGTCTCTTTTTTAAAAGATTATTCTTCATTTGTATATATGTTCTACAGAGTGAAAAATACTACTCATTGTTTTAATTCCCAAATGCTTTAAAATATCTGAAAAATACACAAAGAATATTTTTTAACAGGCCACATAGCAAAGATCCTTAGAGATTTCCATATGCAAGTTGAAGTTGTAACTCAAAAAACAACAGTTTATCATAGTGACTTTTGGAAACCATCCAACCAACAACATCTTTTTTTCTGTGTTGTGCTGTTCTCTCCAGTGAAGACTTGTTTTTCAGTCCAGGTGACCTTATACTCTAAGAAGCAGGATCTTCCTTGCAGTGGATACTAAGAAAGATGAGATACTCAGCAGTGTAAAGGGAAATGGATCTCACAGCATGTTTTCTCTCTGTGTTTTAGATAAAAGTCTAAATGACTGCATTCAAAACATGAGGAATCCATTCTGTGTGAGGACCATGATCTGCAATAGCTCATCTTGCTGAGCAGCTGATCTGCTGCAGTCAACACATAATTAAGCCTTGACATTCTTGGTAAGCAAATAATTCCACCACAGGGCAAGAGCTAGTGCAGAGTAAGCATCTCATAGTATTTGGTGCCAGAAAAGTCCAAGTGATTGAGAAGCAGGGTTACATCAGGCAGAACCAGACCTAAACACCTACAGATGGAAGAGATGCTCTCTGCAAGGCTTACAACTGACAGCAAAGCATTAAATGACTGAGACATGGCAGCCACAGCTGGAAGCATGACTCTCCACGGAAGCAAATTTACAACCACAGTGAAACAACTGCCTCTTTATCTGCCTTTTTCCATCTTCCCAGAACTAAGCTTATGTCATTTTCCCTACCACAACTACTGACTTTTGTAGGGACTGCAAAAGACTACTATAAAATAGAGCTCCCTCATGTAAAGGACATACAAATCTGAGAATACAGAGACACTAGATAATAAATATTCCAGAAAGAAAAAACAATAAATAATAAGTAAAAATATATCCATTGCCTCTGAGAGGGACTTTATGTTAACAAAAAACCACATTTCAGAAAGGACATTCTCAGTTTCACAGCAAAATCAAACCATACAGGGACATATCTTGTTACTATACATGATTAAAGCCATGACTACACAGTACAAACTGTTTGAACTTGTTAGAATAATTCATGTACCCTTTTGTGCACATAAAGGAATATTTTCCTTAGAGATCTACACTTGCTGCTTAATATACCTTTTCACATACTAAAACTACAAAGTTCTGCAATATGCCACGAGCTGATGCATAAACACATTCTGACCCCCTGAAAATTCCAGCCCTGAAGAAAAACAATTGCATTTCTGTCAAGTATGCTTAGGCCAGTCAAAAGCCACCAGAGGAAAAGTAGATCAAAGAAAGGAGTTATTTGTATACAACAGATCAGCCTTCTGAATTCTGCCTTACTTGTGATAAACTGCAATACCATCATCCAACCTTAGTTACATAAATGAATCTCTGAAAGACAAGAGTAAAATTAACCTGAACTATTTGTAGGGCTTTTTTTCCCTCTTAGGAATAAACAAGTGTCCCTTTTTATTCTCTGCAAGATAACTAATGAGGCAGTGTTTAAAGCCAAGTGTTAAAGCATAGCTGGATAGAATAAATCTGAATTTCCTTCTACATCTCCCATGACAGAACCACTTCACACACATAATTAAATCATTCAAGGTAAGATTTTTTTTCCTATTTTATAATTACTGTGGTACTCTTGATTTTAAAATCTCATCATAATTGTTATAAACTGAGTTCCATCTTGCAGCACCAGCTGGAGTAAACAATTACATATACTCTTACCAACTGAGTGTGTGTACCTTGTGTGTAGTCAGTTGAACCAGTGTCTACAGCCACCATACACACTGACGACAAATACATCACAGTATCAAATCTCTCTAAACCATGAAAATACCATAAGCTTTCATTTCTGCCATCAGAGAGACGAATGACTAAGAAGTAGCTCTAATGTTTTCATTCATTTGCCTTTTTTTTCCTCCTTTCCACCTTGAGATAGTTTGTGTTTCTATAAAATACAGTTACTTGGTAGTAGCTATACAGTTTGCAGTATCTCTCCCATAAATACTTTAGCTTCTTGCTTGAAAAAAGGCATGCTTCCTTGCTTTCTGTCACCTGTATTCAGTCACTCTTTTCTCCCAAAGTCTACTATAAATATCATTCTTTAATAGACTTACATTGTGACTGCCAGCTGTTCAGGTTTTCTCTTCAGAAGTTTTGGAGAAAAAGCAGTCCAAGAGTCACTGAATTTGTTAAATGTGCTTGTTACTTAAAGACTGGGACCACACAACTTGAAAAATGCTATCTCCTCATAAGGCACACAGCAACAATTATATTGAGTTTCCCAGGACAATACTATACGCAGCTAGTTCTTCTGAAAAGGTTTTTATTGCTCAGGGACCTCCTCATATACAGCATGGAAAACATGTTTTCCAGAAACCATGTTTAAGAGAGCCATTGACAGGTAATCGATGAAAACACCCAGATCTGGAATTCCTAACTGGTCTTTTCACAAGAAGAAATCCTTGCAGTCCCTTGCTAGGTGACTGATAGGAACTTTGCCTGACTATGCTGCCTGGCCAGGACCTAATGATACCAACAGGATCTATTGCTCCTGGCAGTCCAAGGAACAGTGAAGTCCTTGGGGATGCAGGCAGCACTAATATGAAGCCATAATGAGATTTTGCTGAATTAATAATGTAGCTCCAACATGTGAGCTACATGGGAACCAGGTCTTGAGGGTGTTACAAAGCAGTTCATCAGCAAATAAGCAGTTATTTTTAGTATATATAATGAAAGACAATTGGCAACATTTTCAGCTCTTTTGCCAAATACCTGCAGCTCTAAACTTTCTGAGATAGACTTAAAAAGGGCTGGGGAACACTCAATTCTGACAGATGTCTGCAAACACTCAGATATACAGGTAATGAAAACATATTTTAGAAAAAGCCTAAATAGTGGTGTTAGAAAATACCCTGCAGTGTTATCTTACAGGAGTTATTCAACAATCTGAGCTGACCTTGAAACGTACTGGTGAAAACTCATTTCCTTTTATTTTCACATACCTAAATACAATGTTAACATGGTTCAAAAACTCAGATGGACTCCAAAAGAGTTAAAGTGCTCACTATGCCATTTCAGACTGGCCACCAACCAAAACTGATTCCAGGTACTAATTATGATAAGATCAAGTAGTTTCTAACTCTTATTAAGCAATTACCATTCCAAAGCCCAGAGGAACAGAAGGAAGGATGTGAATGCTTTCCCTTTAGCTGATAATCCCGCCAATCATTTATTTTATTCAGTGAATCTGACTCCCTGTGCACTTCATATTGACAGTGAAGTATAGGAATTTCCTGGGAGGAAGTATTTGCCTCTAAATTAAAATTATGAACAGCTGGGAGAGAGAAGAGCGGACTAAGTGGTACTACCTAAACCAGCAAAGCATTTCCCCACAAATGCCCTGTTCCTAGGAATTACTGCTTTTAATAAGCTAATAGGCAATTATCTAAGTACCAGAAGTGGAATAAAGTGCACATACAAGCAGTAGCAACTGGTAAGAAATGTGCAGTAAGCAACCTTCATTACAACAAAAGTTAATTAAGTCTGCCATGAAGGTTCACAAAAATAACTTTGATATTATGTCCTCATGACCTGAGTGAGCATTTTACTAATTTCCCAAAGTGTTCTGCCCCACTTGCATGCCATAAAAACATGTTCTTCCCATCCTGCTGGTAATGGAAGAAAGAAAGAAACAAAAGGTAGCTCATTCTCCTGTTTGATTCTCAAATGCTGATAGAATATTCCCAGTCTAGTAGGACTAGGACACACAAGATTGCTTCCTCCAAATGAGGTTTGGTGATCAGAACATGCTTTGAAGATGAACAGAATGTTATTTATAATGGTGATTTACATCATATAGTTTACTCAATCAATCCTGATACAGGTAAAGCTCAACTAACTATGTTTAGTCAAGGAAGCTTCTACTCCCATTCTAATTTGCCCATCACAGTTTCTTCCAGACATGAATGTACCCATTTTCCCTTCCTCTGGACCTTGCAAGGAGTCATTCCCTCATTCTTTGGCAGGTACCTAACATTTAGTAGAAATATCTGTGATACCATACATGTACAGTCTCTCCTTATTTATGTATAAGAGTAATCAGTGCTCTGCTCATTAGGATCACCTTTTATCCACAAACAGGCTCAGGCTTGCAGTACTTGTTATGCCCTTCTCTTTTCTGTGCCTCAAAGTAACTGCACTCTGATTTTACATTTCTGTACTGCAGTATAACCTACAGCAAAATTCCTCCAGTGCCCACTTTCCTTGCTAGTAACAAAACATAAGATCATCTGGGGGAGACTGTCAGGCTTTGCGGAATGCCCGTAGGGAAGAAGTGCCAGCTACGCTCTGCCACTGGCTGGGTAACACTGCAGACATGCCTAACAGCATGTATTAATTTTTTTGTGAATTCAGAAGGGGAGAAGGTGAAATATCTCCTTCAGGAGGCACATAGCCCCATGCTCAGAACAGGGGAATTAAGAATGCAAAACTTCAGCTGTATTAACACTTTTTGTGTTATTGTTTGGGGGGGGGGGTGTGTGTGTGTGTGTATGTGTAATTAATTTTATTCTCTCACTGTTATTTTAAAAGAACCCAGCCTGATCTCTTGTGACTTTTTCTCTGCTATTTTTCTGGTCTGGAGCAAAGCATGCTAGTGAAACAAATGGAGAAACCAAAATTAGTCTCCAATTTATTTCATAGAATACCTGTCCCCTCGAAAAAGACCTGAACAAAAGAAACAAAATTACATTAATATAAAAAAAAACCCACACAAAAATACTCCCTCCCTGTTGCTGATATAACATAAAATTAAGACATGAAAGTAAGATCAATAACTCATTTCCTTATGTAATCCTGGGAATAGCAACATAATCAAAGAGAATAAACAGTGTCAAGCCAATTTGGATAAGCAGTGTCGTTAGAGAACCACTGCTAAATAGCTTCTTAACGTCGTTTTTTAATGCTTACCTTTTTGTTCAAGTATTTTCAATTGACTTGTTCAGTGCAGGATAAGCAGCAAAGCCTGCCTGGACCAAATTGTCTCACCAAGTTCAGAGCCAGTGGGAGGCTTTACCAAGAAGCATACAGTACCACAGATGAAAGTCACTAACTGAGGTAATAGAGATAGTACCAGGTGAAGCCCTGAACCCCCAAGACTGATGCTTCTCCTGCCATCATAGAACAAAAGAAAGTCCTGCACTTGTGCATAATGTGAATGCTAAAAGCCCCCTCTAGATAGGTCAATTAAAGGTTTAATATGCTCGCAGACAATAGATGACTCTTAGATCATTTCAGTACTAAGCCAATACTTTCTAAAAGTAATCCTTGCTACATCAAAAATAATTGCAAATTGCAGCAGCAGCATAACAATGTGCACTGAATTAGATTTTACCTCTATAGGCTGACTCAAAGAAACAAGTGGGATGAAATTGTCATCACTTCACAAAATCTTATCTGGAATGAACATGTCCACCAGGATATGCATCTCTACCCACTTCAGAAGAGGAGTTACTGATCCCTCTGCAGGAGCATTAATACATGTGAGTGACAGAAAGTGAGGTTTAGGATCCTGGGGCCTCACTACCATCATCATTACCCACTAGAACCTCATTTTAAATCACAAAACCATTCAAACCTTTTCATTAAACATCTTTCCCTTCAAATCCCAGATGAATATGCATCCAATAGCAAAATTTGATAGTGTAATGACATAAAACTTCTTAGCAAATCTTTTTCTCAGGACCAAACACTTCCAGGATATTATCAGCTTTATTAAGTATCCTCAGTTCTCCCTTCTTCACTGTTATAAAATGGGAAGAGTAAAAATACATAACTGACATTTCAAATAAACAGCATCTGTGGATTCTAGGTGAACTGGAACCTACATACTTTTGAGACTTAATTTAGACTAGTCTCTCTGACTTCTAGAAAACTCAGTATCACTGTCATTTCTACCAAACTAAACTACCAAAATCCACCTCACCATCAGAAGTCTCACTCAAAACACAAAGCGAGTGTACTCACTTCATAAACTCACCCAATATAAACTCAAATTGCTTCTTTGAGAACAAGAAGCAAGAATAAATTCATCCCTGATGATAACAGAATCACAGAACCTCTGAGTTCAGAAGGGACCTCCAGAGATCTAGTCCAACTCCCCTGCCAATGCAGTATCCCCTAACATTCAGATAAATAAAACTATATAAATAAAGTTTTTCCTCCAAAGCCCAGATGCTTTTCAGTAAGATTTTTAGCTCTTATATCCACTAACTATAAAGTCAGACATGTTAAAAATAAATCGGCAAGGTAAGATGGACACACGCTCATGGTTACTGCTTTGTTCAATTTCTTTACATATGCAGATGCTTGTACAACTTTGATGTGTCCAAATCTTGAAGAAAATCTTCCTCACCTTCAAGTTCTACAAATAAACAAATGGAACCAACCAACTTTGTTTAGATCAGCTGTGTGGTTTAGTTTGCATTCTCAGTTCAATTCTCCCTTGCTTTCCCATGTTATTGACCAGAGACAAAAAGAAAAGTCAGCTCCTTGGAATGGCTAGGAACCATTATTGGGACATAAATCCTCACCAAACCTATCCTGTACCCTATCTGTTAGCCTTTTCTTGTTGCCAGAAACATTTCTTTTTGCCAGAAACATTTCTTTCTACCTGATATTTACAATAAACAAGAAAATTCATACCTCAAGGAAAGAACATTAACAACATTTCCTCCTCCTTCAGACAAGCAGTATACAACTGTGATATGCTGGGCCAAGCCAGCTGTCTCAAACCATTATCAGTGGTGGAGGTGCACAAAGATCTCATTTCCTTACAGTTCAGTATCACATGATATGGAAATGATAAAACTGAAAAATTGTGAATTGATAAATTGATAAATTGTGGCAGTGCAATCTATATGACATGACCTTTCTCTTACACAATGACACAATCATCTTAGACTGCACAGCTAAACTTTGTGCAAGATGTGGAAGCAGTTCTTTTTTCATAAGCACATGCAACATAAGGACTGATCCTCTAGCCTTATTTTACCTGTTTTGCACCATGCTCATTGCAATCCAGTCTGAAGGATAAACATTCTTTCCAATGAGGTCTTTGAACATGATGAATGTTTCCATCAAGAAGTCCTAGGGAAAAAAAACCCACAGTGTCTGTGATTTTGCAACTCAAATTTAAAGTGTTCCTGCTGTGACTGAAGGACCAAGATAGAGGGCACCTTTTTGCCCCCGGGATGTCAAAGGGAAAATTCCTGGTGATGTCAGTATCAGATTTCCAAGACTGAAAGTCCTGTCATACAACAGTTCTTAGATTCCAAATGAAAACTAAAAGTTATTACACTGGGCTTTTAAATGTTAAAAGCCATAAATAAATGGGAAGAAAAAGTTATAGTACTTTAGAGTAAAGATGCTGAGTTTTTCATTAATTAGCCAAACAGCCTCATTCTGCATAGAGTTACTGGATTCAAAAAATAGAGAGTGTTTTCTTTGCTCCGTTTAGTCCACATTTAGTATCCTACATTAAAAAACAAAGGCATGGACAGAAAGTTTTCAAACAAAACAAGTACTTCTTTTCCTAAAAATATCTAGAGATCACTGCAGAATGAACTTCTCTAAAATGAACATAATAATTTCATGTATACCATACAAAGTTTTACCCTTGAACTTCTGAGCAAATGACCTTAGAACGCAGAATACAGTTTCATCATCTTAATGTGATTTCTAAATCTCCATGGTTCTTCCTGCCTGCCCTCTGCTCTAACCTCCTAAAGTTAAGAATCAGTTCTTCCAGAACTCTTGTCTCCAATACACCAAGCCACAAATCCAGTCTTTCCAACAACCCATCCAAAAGTGAGCTTTTTAGTATTTTTGCCATAAGGCATACATTTTATATCAATTTTCCCCAGCTTCTTGTAACTGTGAGACTAGCAAAACTGTCATCATCTATTTACCGAGACCTCACAAGGAGCTCTCTGCAAAGGTTGTGCTCTTTCTTGTCATATTACCTACAGAGAGCAAAGCAAATGATAGCTCTCAACAGCATTATTTGAAAACCAATCTTATCATCTTCACTCATGTAAACTTATGGTATAGGAAAACAAACAAACAATAAAAACAGAATACAATAGAATAATCCCTTTAAAACCAACAAACCCTACCAATTTTAATATTGTCTTTTTAAATGTTTTCCTCAGTAGAACTTCTGAAGTAGTCTACGGATTAATAAAACTTCTAGGACCAAGTACTCAATCTGTTTCAAAGCTGAAATTATGTTGTATTACTGTTAGATTTTCAAGTAAACACATGAAGAATTGCAAAAGCCATCCAAGATTTGATGTTAGCGTTACAGTTATGGCACTACACCCACTTGTGGTGGTTTGGGTGTTACCCGGCCCCCCACGCTTTGGAAAATCACCCAGACTAGACTCAGCAGCTCTGCAAATTGAATGAAGCTTACTATTTACAGCTTAGCACAATATACAAGCTGATATTTACAAAATATACAGTTATATACACAAATGCATGAGTTAAAAAGTAACAAAGAAACACAACAGCCCTCCCAGAAACCTGATTCCCCAACAGGGGCACTCAATCACCCTTCTACCTTCTTCCCACCCCTCTACTTTGCCCAACACTTTGCCTTACACCCAAGGAAGATTGGATGGTTGGCCAGGGGGCTTAGGAAGCAGAAGGATTAGTCACACAGATGGCAGGTTAGGTTAGAGAGAGAAGTGCAGCCCACGAATTCCAGAGAGTGACTCTGTTATCTATATTTATATTCTTGTTCTTACACATCTCAACAATCCTATGAGTAAAATAGACATCACCACTGTTTTCTTTTCACGGCCTGTAATCTAACTCTTCTCACCAAAACTTTGTAACTAGGCTTAAACTAGCACACCACCTTAAGAAAGAAAGGAAAAGGGATAAATCTTGTCAACTGGAAATGTTAACTCCATGGACAAAGTGTAGATGGTTTAATCAAACCCTTTGCTAATAACCACACTTATTTCAGAGTTACATCAGAAGGACACCAGGACAGATGCAAGATTCCTTAACCTTTTAGTAGAGAGATCAATGGTACTAGCCAGAACATGTCCCAAGTATCATTGCATTATGCCAGAAACAACTGGTATGAAGTGACGTGTTGTAAGAAATACATTTATTGCATTTAGTGTACAATATTATCTGTACCAGAAGCAGACTCAATAACAACAAAGAAGAGTGGAGATGGATCACTATGTGCAAAATAGAGAGGGAGAGTTCAGTTAATTGAGACGATTTTGCTGTTGTGTTTTTTTTCACCTCAGAACAGTATAGTACAAATATCCTATTGACCACCAGATCAGGAGAAATGTTTCTGCCACTTAGCTCTGGTAAGACCTCACCTGGAGTATTGTGTGCTGCTGTGGAGCCCTTAATGCATGAAGGACATGAATCTGATGGAATGGGTCTAGAAAAGGGCCATGACAATAATCAAGGGGCTGGAACACCTCTCCTAAAAAGACAGGTTGAGGTTGTTGAGCCTGAAGATGACAAGGTTCTGAGGACACCTAATAAAGGCCTTCCAGTACCTGAAAGGGGGCCTACAAGGTGGCTGCAGAGGGATTGTTTACAAAGGCCTGGCATGGTAGGACTTGGGCCAATGGTTTGAAATTAAAGAAGAGGAGATTTAGATTGTATGTTAGGAATGAGTTCTTTATCGTGAGGGTGGTGGAACTCTGGGACAGGTTGCTCAGAGAGGTAGTTGGGGCCCCAACCCTGAAGATATTCAGGGTCAGATTGGACAAGTCTCTCAGCAACCTGATCTAATGGAGGATGTCCCTGCTCACTGCAAGAAGATTTGCCTAGATAATCTTTGGAGGTCCCTTCTAATTCAAACCACAGAATCATGAGATTCTATGATTACCATGTGACTGCCCCATTGCTAGGACCAACAAAAGTGACAAAGACAGCTAACACTGTAGCCCAAAGACCTCATACAGAAGAGGGAGACAACACAGGGACACAGAGGCAGAAAAAACATGCAGAAAAAAACTTAGATATAAGAAGAATCAGACAAGATACTCCAAAATAGTACTTCTGATTTTACACAGGAAAAAATATCCTTGAAATTATCTTTCATCTCCATGACTATATTGTACTCACCACTAGTTCTGAACTTGTCTGGAAAGTTTCAATGTAAAATGAATAATGTTGGTTGTTCATCTGGTTTAAGATCGCTGTCATGCATGCCACAAAATGACTCTGAAAGACAACCAGAGAGAAATCAACACATGCAAATAACTTAAGTAATTGGACTGCATTCTTTCTAAAGTTGAGCTACTCTTTTGCTCAACAAATCCCTTTATGCATATGTAAAAAAAATAATATTCAAGCTTTGACAAGATGAAAAAGACATCTTAGGGAGTTGAAAACAAATCAAAGCTACCCTCACCAGGGGTAGACAGTGGTGAGAGCTGCATCATTTATGATGCACCTCATGGAAACACACATTGAAAACTTTACCTATAAAGTATTAATATCACCTTAAGACTCCTAGAAGGCATGTGATGTTGCCTAGTGTACTTTCAACTTATTTCAAACTTTCACAAAAGAAAATATTTTAGTTTTCTCATCTCCTAACTTTTAAAGCTGCTAAAAGATGTAAATAGATTTAAAATCCTAGGATTCATAAAGCCCTGTAATTTCCTGGAAGTCACAGACATTAATATCTCAAGCAATAATAGTGAACTTGATTTTTTGCAGTTTTCCTTTCAGACAGTGACAGATCCACCTTATCGTTGTCTTTTAATTTGCTGAAGTCTCAATTCTTGTTTTAAAAGTCATCTTGCTTGAAACACTTTGATTTTATTACGAGACTGTGCAGTAGATGAGCATGCAGAACAGTTCTCAGATTTACTCAGATTTTTTTATCATAGCAGTTTAGAACTGATGCACGCACCCACCAGATCCTCTGACCAGAACTGAACTTCCATCTGGTCCTGCTGAGATTATCTGTTCAGTCCCAACTCCCTTTATGCTCTTGCCCCATCAGAAAAGCGATAAAGGCACAGATGAAAGGATCAGCTGCAGTGTGCTGTACCCAACCATTTTGTCTTAGCACTCAGAGGGAAGCCTTCCTTAAGTTCAGGTGGTGGCCACTAGAGGTCTTTCCCTTTCACATGTTCGCGGCTCTTCAGTTTGTGCTGCCTTTTTTTACATTTATTTATTTATTTATTTATTCCTACGTGAGCAGACTCAGCACACTTCATGCATACAAACAGCGAAAATTACAACATAAAGGACCTATTACACCTTCTTTTGGAGTAACATTAATGCTAGTGAGAGGCTTGCCTACTTTTTAAGGCTAAGAAGACACATTTTCTGCAGGTAAACCAAAAGCTTTCAGGTAAGGAATCGTGTGCTCTCGGGTACTGATGCTCTTCTGAAAAGCAATGCTGGTTTTCTTGCTGTAGTAGTTCACTTTTACCGTTCTGGATCAAACAATCCCTTTCTGTGATCTTAAATGTATAGCTTGGAAGTAATAATGAATTGCAAAGGATTCAGGGATAAAATTGGGGGTAGGAGGGTGAGGGGCATCTTCTGATAATAAAAAAAAAAATTAAAAAAAAAAAGAAAGGGAAAGAAAATACTGAGTGAAGTTAGAGAATTGTACCTGAAAACCAGCTTGTATTTTAATTTGTTAAAGATTCACTAGAGGATGTCTTTCCATACCCATGTTTAATCACTTCTTGAAATAAGAGCATTTCTTCACAAGCAAGATGTATTACGTTGTGTTAAGGCATGAAGATTTTAAGAAGCTTATTTCTTTTGTTAAAACCAACTTCTGGAATGTGTCTAGCTCTGTCTGTGATTACGGTACAGTGTGAATGCCTATTCTTAGTAACTGTGTGTGGTGATTTTCAAATTAACAGACAATATGCCTTGATTACTGAAAAGAGCTACATAAGCAGAGATCACATATTGCTGGCCAGTATCTCGCAACAAACCTGTCCAATTCACATAAGTGAGACTGAAAGAGACATAAAAAAGAAGGTGATGGTGAAGCTGGCTTGCTACAAAAACTTCCTCCATCACTTCATGTAACTGCAACCCAGGAAAACACAGTAATATTGTTTGCTCTTCAATAATTTTCTTGCCAGTGATCTCCACTATTAGAAATTAACTGGTAGCTTCTTTATAGGTTACAGGCTCGCCCCTCCCTCCCAGCCCCCAAACACCAGCAGTAAAGATTCGCTTCTCAGATGCAGCCTCGGATCCCTGAAGTACTCACTCTCCGCATTACCGCTCTCTCTCTAGGGGCACTTAGGGGTAATATAGGACTGTAAAGAGCTGTGATCACATCTGCAAATATCTCTTTGTATTCACTGACGCTCTCCTATACCGTTTAAGTACCTCTCTCTAGGACATGCTAAGAGCAGCAGCTGCTTGAACAGTTAAGTTCTGCAGAAGGATCTCCTGCACTTTGGAGGCAGACTGTATGCTGCTAGATGGACAGCAGAAACTCAAACGCTGCTTACGAACAATCTAGTGCCTATGCTGCAATATTTGATTCATTAATTCAAGGACTGTACTTCAAAACAATAGTACAAGAAGAGTTGTGGCAGACAAAGTGAAGTTCTCCAGGTAGAATCCTAATAAGTCATTTCAGCTGTGCCTAGACTTGTTAGGATTTATCCAGTGAATTACAGCAGAAAGTGTTTATTAGAACTAGGTCAAATGTACAAAAATGAATATATTAAACACTTGACTGATAAGATACCAACAACAAAAAAATTATCAGAATTAACTGTGAACGCATGTCACTATCCAGTAAAATCTGTGTTTTCTCACTTAAAAATATTAATTTGCATTTAAATGTACATAAACCTGTAACAGAAATGAACCAGTAGGCTGCCAGCCATTCAAAAAACATGAGAATAAATAAATTGGTAGTTTGAACATGACACTTTTCTCAGGAGCAGGAGCACAAGTAAATCAGCAGTCAAATGAAAGTGACACTGAGAGGAAAGTGTCTCAGGAAACATTTAAACTTCCTGTTAACTTACAGAAAGCATAATGTCAAATTTAAATGAACTATAATACTGGCTGGCATTAGTATTAACACCGCAAGACAGTGGCTAAGGTAAAAGAAATGCTGTTTTGGTTGCATACATACAAAGTACATCAAAAGAGCTCAGAGAGGTGTTCTGTAAAACAAATAGGCTTTATAAGCCTTTATAAAAGTTAAGTGAAAGGAATGGGGAATCTTTACTGCTGTTGCCAAAGTGCATACAAGCTGTGGATGCAACACACACAGAGAAAGAAACGTCTGAAAAACACTGGGGCCATATGAGTAAGATGACAAACTTCAACACCTAGCAACTAAATCCCAGCATACTTTATAATAGCAGATGGTGACAGGTTGCCGTAGAAACTTCAAATAATAGTAGCGCCACAAGAATAAACAAAGTAAATGCACTGGAGAAACAAACAGCAAGAGAAATAACAAAATGAAGCTGCACCTTGATTCTGATTTAGTGGAAGTACTTAAGTGGCTGTAAGGTGAGTAATCTTCATGCAGATGTACTTCTGGAAAGGCCAAGGAGAATATTTATTTCATGGAGGCACTTAAGCAACATTTATCCTCATTACCAGAGCTAAGATTTCTGAGGGTCAGAGATCTTGTAGCTATTTTATACCTTCATTTTTACACCTATCAAATGTTTTACTTGTTTGTTTTACTCACCCTCACTATGGATACATAGTAAGAAGACTGCTGCACATACCATCATCCTCACAATCTGTAACTAACAGGTGATTTACATTTGATCAATTCACAGTTGTCTGTGTTGGGTCTAAAACCTTATCCAGAAGACACAACACTTTTGTGATGAAATTATTATACTGCACATGAACTCCCTTTCAGGTTAAGTCAGAAGTTTCAAAACTCATCATGTATTAATGATAATAATTGTAGACATGATAAAGGTGACCGGCCAAACAGTTCTGGTTTTTTTCTTGGTTCAGAAACAAGTGCAAAAAGCCTTTCTGGAGAAAAGTGATAAATGTTATCTTGAATGTAATGAAACAAAATGTAACTGAGCAAATTTTCACTCTAATGTTTAAAAAACCACCAGTATTTATGTTGTAGTACAAGAATATAATTGAGAAGGACTCCCACATTCTTTCTTCACAAGAGCTACTGAGTCATCTCACCTGTTTAGTGTCATGAGCTAAAGAGCACCATAATTACCAGAAAGATAAAGTATGGAGAAGCTCAGTGGTGCCTTGAAGGAGCACAGTGTTTTGAAATCACAGTTCCCCAGAAAGTCACACTAAACCTTGAGAACTGTGGCATACATAGAAATCAGCACAAATACCTTTCTCACATTGTGTAAACACTAAACAATAGCGCTGTGAAGTAAAAGCAAACAAGCAGAACTGCCAATGCAGTTTTGTTTCTCCTCCAGAAACAGATGTCAGTGCCAGTGCATGTGTTGTCCTCGAGCATACTTTCTAGCTGTAAAAGCACAACAGTGCTGGCATTACAACAGGCTGCTATGCAACAACCTGGAGTACATCTGAAATGGGAAAGAGCTCCTCATCCACACAGACTTCTTGTGGTGTGCCAATGAGCGCACCTTACTAGCATTACCTTACAGTAGCAGATTCATCTATGCTTACTAGGTCTGATTTCCAGCTTTCCATGTAGTTGATTGGTTCTGTCTTTTTGTCTGCTATAACTGACTGAACAGCAGCTTGGGAATCCTGTTTCTGCATTTTACTGACAGGTTTGGATTGCTGACTGAAAACATGCTGGCCTGTTGTAGCTTGTTTTCTTGACATTCATATGGTCTACCCAAAAGGATGTACAACTGTACACTAGCAAACTATTGGGTAGAAAAACACAGGGCAAGTTTATAACAGAATCACAAAATGATAGGGTTGGAAACACTCTAGAAATCATCCAGTCCACCCCCCCTGCCAGAGCAGGTTCACCTGCAGCAGATTGCAGAGGATGGTGTCCAGATGGGTTTTAACACAATGAAATAATAATAGCAGCTGCTCTGTAAATTTTAAACATGTTATGAGTTTGACAAGCAAGACCATTTCAAAATTAATTCATTTAAGACTTACAGACGGATAAAAACAGTAAGACAATTCTTCATGGCATGACAAAATAGCATGAGTTACTAGAACACATTCTTTGTCATCTAATTTTATTTAGTTAAAAATAAACTTTTTGTTGGTTTTGCAGAATTCTTATCAAAAAAAGATCTGCATTGGTTTTGCTGCTGCTGGGTTTTGGGTTGGGTTGGTTTTGTCCCATAAATCCACTCTAGGACTCCTAATACAGTCTCTGCCTAGGCTGAACACTTCACTGTAATTGATTTAACTTCTGCTTAAGTCTGTGATCAAACACAGTTGGATAATTTACTGGTACTCCCAGAACATTAACACTGAGTTCTTCTTCATGGTGTAAATACAAGTAAATTATGGATAATGCTGTTTATTCTTAAGTGAGAAGGCAAGCATTTGGGAGGAGCAACTGCTACATGAAAAACAACTCACTTGTCCTGAGGACAGTTACCAAAAAAAGTCAGCCACTTCACCTCTCACTGGGCCACTGCTGTCCACACTCCCAGTCTCAGTTCTGCTGTGTCTGATGAAATCTTCCATCCTTGCCTGCAGGGATCTATGTAGCTTCATGCTGCACCTCCTCCCTCTTCCTAATCCACTAATTGCTGCACCAGTTACTTGAGATGGTTTTCAGACTGATATCATAGGCCAGAAGAATTTTCTGACCTAGTACATAAGCTATCCACTGAGAACCCCAAGCATCCTGACCCTGTCAGGCTGCTCATTTCCCTAATTTCTTATTCAAAGTACTACTCAATTTCCCTGTTGCCACTAAACCAGATGGTCACTGAAGTTGGTAAAGCAATGCTTGTCCTGCCACATGCCCCAATACACTCATTCTTTTGTTGATGCAGTCAGTACTCTGAAGGAACAACAGAAGCACACACTCAACATACAAGCAAAGATTAAGATAAAAATTATTATATGACCAGCTTATGCACTGTAGTAAAGCTTGGCCAGTCCCTTGCATTTGAAAGGCCTGAAAACCAAACTGGATACTTGAAGGAAGTGATACAGTGAATGGGATCAACAGGAGCTAGAACTCTGCCAGGGGAGTAATACTGAACAGTAGAAAAACTCACAATGAGATTGTCTGCTCTACAGAACTACAAAGAAAAACATACCAGCTACAAGGGACAAACAACTGGGTCAAAGAGAAAAGTGTAGAGCTGAGCAACTTCAGTTCATTAAAGTGCAGTAGCAGCTTTTACTTCTAAGCCATATATTTTACATTGACACATACTGTGAAGATTCAGGTCTTGGATGCAGATTCACTTCCTTATATATACAGGCACCTCCTGTATTCCCAGGACTAAGCCAAACTTTAATTGATTTTGTTCTTTTTTAGCTGCACTCACTGAAGACAGAAAAATTAAAGTACATGATCAGAGATGAAACTAATACAATAGAGTTGTGAATGGTTAAAAGAAAGCTTTACGATAAGATGCAGCCCTCTCTTAGGCTGAGATTAAAGCTAGCAGTACTTTACCTGATCAATAACCCTTTTGCCAGGTTGAAGATTGCCCTTTTACTTCTGTGTAGCTAAGAAAGCCCTAAGATCCAAGGTGCTGAGAAATTAATACCATTTTTTAAATCACTATTCCTTTGTGAACAGCTGCAGCAACCAGATAAACTTTTATGTGAGGAGCCTGGTACTTTTCCTGATATTTTAAATGTACTAACGCCAAAGTGCTTACAGTTTGGCACTTCCAATTGTCATTTGTCCCCTTTCACATGACAAACATTATATCAGTACTTAGGTAATTTGTTTGACTTCAGGAAGAGAACAATAAAAGCAGTGTGGAAATGACACAAGTTAATAAGCTTCTGTTGATTTATTGCTTATTTTAAAGAACAACAATTTCTTTTTAGCTCTATATTTTAAAATTGTTGTGACTGCTGCTCTTGCAAGTTGAAAGCTGTCTGTCTATGGTCTGTTCTGGGGAGCTGATGAAGGTTAAACAAGAGACACACTCCACATCTCCTGCAGATACACACTGACTAAAGCTAGGAGAACTTTCCTTGAAAGCAATCACACTGTCTGGAAAAGGAAGTCAGCTTGTCACGCTGTTTATTAGAAAACCACACAAATGTTTATAAAGAGGTTTAACCAGAACCTAGATGAGGAATATGTGAGAAGGCACCAACTGAACCTTTCACAAGGATTCAGGTGACAAAATGAAATAAATGGAGATATAGAGCTAACTGCCCTGAAGCGACCCAGATAACTCTGTGGTTTACCACCACCTCCCTGGCAAAGGGACTCTCAGCAGAACAATGCTGTGCTCTGCTTTTTCACAGCTACAATGAAACACAAGGGGGGCCATATATACAACCACGTATGCGTACACACAGCAGCTCCAGTGTAGACTGGAGTATATACAGAACTCATGATACCTCAATAGGCAGTGATGTCAGCTGCATCCAGTCTGCATAAATGGGTGCTTTTCATCAAGGAAGGAAGAGGCACTTCCACAGGATAAAATACTACACAGCTTTTCAAGCCAGCTAGGCTGTGGAAAGGTATTACGTGAACTTCTTCCTGATGCTCTATCAAGTTGCTGCTCCCTGCCACAGGTGAGAGCAGGCACAAAGTGCAGGAAAATCACATTTGCATTTAAAAATTAAACCCAAAAGAATAATTAGCAACTGTTAGACCAGTTTTAACCTGTGGCTGAAATATGAAAAATATTTACATTCTATCCAATTGGACTCTACAGCAGGTTTTTTATTTAGGGCTCCATTTTTAAAAATTAGAAATAAATAATCTTGAAGTGTGGTTAAAAGAGGAAGCAGCTGACAACAAGGAAACAAAAAAAAATGTTCACAGAAAAAAAATGCAAGAAAAAACAAACAAAAAAACATTTCTAAGACACAGAGCTTTTCATAGCAAATTTTGGGTAACCTGGTTAGTCGGAAGCATAAGGAATACTCAGTGGAAGAAAAAAACCCCATAACGCACTACTGCCAAAAGCACAGAAAGACCTGCTAGTGAGCAGTTCATAAAGTGCTGACAAATAAGGTGGGTCTCTTTTAAAGGGCTGCCACTTGTAAGATGCCTCAGTTGATTTAGCTTTAATTATAAACTCACAGAAACAGAATCCTGAAACTCTGATCATACTGAGAGAAATTTCCTGAAATAGCCTTGTCTGCATCAGTAATTGATGCACATTCTAATCTCTTCTTGGGGGATTGTGCCACACTAAGACAGTATATCTGGGCTCTGGCAGTATAAAGAACACTAATAACTCCTTGCCCCGCCCAAAGAAAGCTTAATTATTTTATGTACTTATTAGAAAATTAGGATGAAGATGAGAGTAGAAATTATTTCTTTGAATACTAAACCAGGGAATACTTGAGCTCTTGGGTTTTCTTCAGGTTTTAAGTGAGGGAAAAGAGAAAACAGTCAAAAGCATGGAAAATTCAAGGTCATCAGGAGATGAATAATCACATAAATACATAGTTAAGGATAAATATGTTACCTTGCATATACACAAAACACCCTTGGAGAAATGACTACATCTGCAACTGGATGTCACAGCTACAACTTAATAAGGCAATCTGTTGAGAATTGGAACAAGACATCATTTTCTCTTAGTACAGATGCTTAGTATGAATGGGTGGAGTTTAAGTTAATGACTTGTTTTGACTGCAGTGTTTGTGAACTAGCTTACTTTATATGACATTCTATGATTCTATATATGTGCTCTGAACAGTTAGAACACCCTGTCTACTTGGAAAGATTCTAAATCTGACTGTTAAAGCTGCTTTCTGAACCTAGGTAAACAATACCAGCAATGAAGAGCACATGGAATATGTTCCATTAGTAGTGGACTGCCTCTTTGTTGCTCAGTGGCTACACTCTACAAGCTGCTAAATCTTTGAACTGCAAACATCTCTTCCTGGGATTTTTATTTGGTTTGTTGTTTTGTGTGTGTTTGTTAGTTGGTTTTGCAGTTTCTTTGGTTTTGGTTAGTTGGTGTGATTTGGTTGGGATTTTTGGAACACACATAAAGATGCTCAGAGGCGACACCTCTGCTACCTTGGCATTAATTCCTCCTAACAGAAAAAAACACGAAGTCATAGAATGGTTTGGGTTGGTAGAGGTCTCCAAAAGTCATCTAGTTCAATCCCCCTGCAGTGCACATGGGCATCCTCCACTACATCAGGTTGAACAGAGCCTTGTGAAGTCTGACCTGGAATATCTCCACGGATGGGGCCTCAACTACCTCCCTGGGCAACCTGTTCCAGTGTTTGACCACCTGAAAAATGGTATCTTTATGGGGAAATTCATTGCAAAAAAACAACCCCAAGCCTAAATCTTCCTCAGAATAAATGGATATAACAGCATTTTGTTGCAACAGCCCTTGACAAACAGAGACTGATTTGCAACCTTTTCCCAGCATTTTACCAAACAAAAACATCAAAATATTTTGATATTTTGTTATCAGAGGATGACAAGTACACTCTGAAAAGATACTGCTTTCCTTGTTTTGTTTTACTGCCAAAACATTCAGGACTACCTGCAGTGATTAAGTTCTCCTAAGACTAAACAGGGGTTTCGTCAAAATAGATTGTCTTGCTAACAAAGCAGGGTGCTGACACCTTCTCTTGACCCTAACAAACAGAGAAATAATGAGTGTAGATACATGTTAGGGAATTGCATTCCCGGAAGAACACAAACCAAATCAGAGCCACACTCTGTATATAAGCAGAGTTGATCAATGAGTTAGTGCCAGCGAAGTGGTGGGTACAAAAAATGTAGTTTGTTATGCCTCAGACATTCAGTGTACAGTCTTCTCAGGCTTATGAGTAGTTCCTGCAATACAAAATTTGTGGGAGCACCAGAATGTATCTAACAACACAGACAGAAAATAAGAGTATGATTAGAACTACTGCGACCTACTCCTCCACTAATTGCAATTCTATATTGCCCCTATGAGATTTAACACCAGTTTCAGAACTGTATCACTGAAAATCCTTTATAGACGCTTATTCAGTCACGATATGTAGAATCCCCTTTATTATACCACTCCACTGAAATGAAGCAAATAGTTTTTTGCCATTTTAATTCAGTAATGAGTATCTATACTGCTGTAGAACTGAAGGGCAGAACAAGCATTTGGTAGGTGTTTACAATTACATTCAAAAGAACTCTCAAGATCTTTCAGGAAGACTAACCTCTTGACAACATCATTAGGGTATGTTTTATAAACAAATGGTTTTTCTTAAATAAATTTAGCATAAAGCCATTGAGCCTAATGTTATACTACAGCATCCTAAGCCTGTATCTCATGATCTGTTGTGCAGTTGCTAACAAAGCCCTCTCAGAATTATTACAATATTAATAAAAGTTTAGAAAGCTAGAGATCATTTAGCTTCAAAGGGAACTAGAATAGAATTTCCCATTTGGATCATTATCAGTTTTCAAGGCATGTTTTATTAAAAAAAAGGGGGGGGGGGGGGAAAGTAACATGTTCTACTCAATTTTTTCTTTTAAAGGATATTGCTGATATTTTCTTGCTCAGACTAGAACTTACTGACTGCAGAGCTTACTGACAGGAACTCAGTAACAGAGTATTTTTTGTTTAAAAGAAGGAAGACAGCACAAGATGCTCTGCTTTCCTACAGAATTTTTCAGAAGACATGTTGCAAAAAATCATTTTTTCCTACAGTAAGGCCACTGATCTTTTTATATGGTGACTCTAGCCAAGTAAGATAAGATGACTTCTTGAATCTCTCCTTGCTTCAATGTCCTGACCTCCAAGATTGCTAAAAACAACAAACATTTACATGGTTAAAGAATTTTAACAACTAGTTAGAAATAATTTGTAAAAAGTGCAAACACAAAAAAGGAGTTTACTACCAAGAGAACAAATATAAATGTTGATGTCAGACGAAAAGGGAATAGAGAAGGAGCACAGCTGAAATACAAGAAGAGTTACTAGAGCTTCCTTATCCCTTCCAGATCATCATAAAATCTAAATGACAGCGCTGCAAATAAAGAGTTCCAGGACATTAAGTCAGACTTAGCAGGTTGTACAGCTCAAGCCACAGATGCTCTGGAAGAACAGAGTTAATCAAGCATGAAAACAGGAAACCAATAACACAGCCACCAGGATTTGGAGGAGGGAGAACCTGTACTCTGTTGAATTCTGGGACATACTACAAGGAATTCACAGCACCACTGAATAGGAAAGAAGTTCTTTGGCCAAAAATAAACGTATTGGATATGGACAGTGGGCTGGTAGAGTAGTTGAGACTGGCCACTCTTGGTAGCTAAAGGAAAAACAACAGACCTAGTTCTTGTTCAAATGCATTTCTCTGTTGCTTGGCTCTTCCTCCTTTACTATTAGGGCTCCCGACCAAGCTGGGGGCACACCAGTGTATCAAAAAAACCTGAAACAGGAAGCAGGCCCTGATGAACAACCCAATGGAGTATCAAGGGGATGTGTAAAGTGTATGACAGTGAAGTCTTTGCAGTCTGCTGACAGAAATCTTAATTATTGCACCAGACACACTACGTGAATCCTATGGTTTTCTGGAGACTATTCATGAAACTTGTAATAGCAGCATCATAAACATGTCTATCAACATAGGAAATTTTGAAAGAAAAAGAAAAAGAGTTTATTCCCACTGAACTAGGTCACTCTTGTTATGCAAAGACATAATGCCTTTAGGCTGCCAGTTAACCAGCCTTCTATTTCTGCCTTAATATATATGGCTTTTTCTGGGCTTGTAGTTGGGACAAAACCACAGTGATACTGACAAACTGCACACAGTAACATTTGTGTGCATTGATTTGGTGTTCTAATGTGTTAGGGTTGGTTTGTTAAGGTTTGAGGTTTTTTGGTTTTGTTTTGTTTTTATTTTTTGGTTGGTTGGTTTTGGTTGTGGGGTTTTGGGATTTTTTATTTTGCAAGATAAAACTCCAAAGAAACTAAAATGCATCCTTAATGATTTTTGCTAACACAATATGAGATAAGCCAAGCTTCTCTAACATATTCTAGGTTGCTTGCCTTTCCCAACTTTGTGGCAAGGTAGTCATTTGGGGGTTTGTTCAACTTTATCTGGAAAACATAGGAAAAGCTGCATGTCCAGTCATGTCTGAAATGAGACAAAGAATCCACATCTAAATGCTTTGTGTTTTATCTGTCTTGCTAATAATGCATAAATATATTGAATATATTTCAACATGTTTATTGTATCAGACTGTTACTTACATGAGTTAAACCTAGAGTTATTTCCAGGGAGACCTTTTACAGTGAAATTACTATTTAAAATAAAAACCAGTACCATTTTGTGATAATAACCTGACTGCAGAGCCACTAAGGTAACATACTGCTTCTATGGCATAATGAAGAAAGGAAATAACTTCTATAAAATCACTGACATCACAAAAACAAGCCCCAGGAGAACATCCCAGGAGTCCAGAGAAGAAGAAAGCTTTTCTCTATTCTAGAGACAATGAAGCAGGGCAAGCCATTATTACATGCTATGGAGCCACTGACAAACAGATAGCTGTTTTCCTCTCCAACTTAGCAGAGGTGCTATAGTCATGTAACATACTCAGTTCAATGGGCCATTCTGCATCCTTATGCTTAGAAAGGAACCAGAAAGCATGGGGGGAAGTCAGATTAAGGCAATATTTTTTAAATTACATGATACTTTTTAAGAATTCCACATATTTCACAACATATGAAGAGCAGGGCATTCTTTTTATTTGTAGAGCCTTCTTTGTAGAAGCTTAGTTCCATGAGGTTTAAGTTACAATTACTTCAATTCCCATACATAATTCTGGACTTCCTTCAAAATGCCAGCCGCAGTAAAGACTGAATAATAAAAAAGCTAACACAGTGGCAATCAAGTGCCACACAGCTCAGGACACTGCAGACTGCTTAGAGATGTCTATCAATGATTAACTTTGAATTTACACATGCTATAAAGCCAATTGCAAGATATGGATAATAAGAAATATCTGACATGAGAAAAACCCAAAGAAACAGACTTTTGTTTTGCCCTTGACATCAGTGGGGCATTTTCTTATGCTGCACAAAGAAAACATGCTGTTATAATTTCTTCAGCAAGGTTCAGAGCTTTTAGTGTGTTCAGAGATCTTCATCTTTCCATAGGGAGCATAGCAGCAGATCATTAAAGGATGGCCTATTGTCCTTTCTGTTCTGTCATCTCAGAAACTCAACGAGGCTAAGCATATCACCTTTCCCAAGAGGACAGGGAAATGCTTATCTACACTTTTGTCATCCTTTTCTTTACCAGATGATTGCAGCTCTGCTTTTTGGAGGCATTCCAAGACAGACTAGGCACAAGACCCAGTTCATTCTGTGTGCCTCTAGCAGAAGATAATATCTATCTCACCTTGTGATACTTTGGTATGTTTTAAGAACTGTCTCCCCCTCATCTCAGGACATACTGAAGTATCACCTCACAGGTTTTCTGCCATTGTACTGGCTTCCTCTTAAATACTGTATTGCTTTTATTATTTCACTTCATGCACTGAAGTCACTTTGTGACCTGACTGTATTGTATCCTACCATTACACAACTGTACAGAATTTGCTTCATCCTCTGTTATGCAGCATGCCAAAACACTCAGAGCTACTGAATCTCAGCACTTTAACTTCAGAACGTTGTGACATCACAGTAATAACCTTTAACTGCAGAGTCTCATTTTCTTTGTTTAGGTGTTTTATAACTAATACTAAGAGACAGAGAGTGTTATCAAAACTAGGAGCTGAATGTGCCAAAGCAATTAGTTCACAAAGCTACAAGGTTGACAGAACAAAGCAGAATGACCAAAGAGAGGTTTCTCTTCTAGTCCCTCCCAAGAATGAGAGATTTCTGGCTGATGGCAGGTTGAGAACAAAATGAAGCAGAATTCATGCAAGAACCCAAACCATAGACCTTATTGGCAGTTATATCACTGCTTCGTTTTGCAAACATTCAAAGGGAAGATGTGCCAGTTGACTAGACTGCCTTGGCAAAATACACTGCGGAGTGATAAAAGCTGAGAAAAGATTCCTCTGATGCTGAAAAGTAGCCATGATCACTACTGATACTGCATTTTCTCAGAGAAGTCCCCAGCTCATTATATCTCACCCTACACTCTTTCTCCACTTGCAGCTATTCACAACAGAAGTAGGGAGCTTATGGGAAATGTCACTCTCTGCGTATATCTTGCCAAAGCCAGTAAGCATAATTTCAGTCTCTCCAGCGGTTACTGTCAGCCAGTTTCTTGTAATCCAGTCTCTAAACTGCCACAATTCAATTCCCTCACCCTGAAAATATTTTTCAAAACCACCAGCAGAAAAGAGACCCAGCAAGGTATATTCAGCTAAGTACACAAAATACGTCTCATGAGGATGAAATACACTGCCACTTGCATATCTGATGTCATTCACCAGCCTGAAGGAATGCAGGTAAAATAGCCTCAAGATGCAGGTTTCAAATTCCAGCCCCATTAGCATTATGAGATCTGGCACAATCTTTCCACACAGGTTTCAATATTTCTGTGGGAAACCCAGAAGCCATGGGAGAATATACTGCAGCAAGAACCTATCATGGTTTATTCTCACACTGTTTCCCAAAGTTTGTGATATAATCAGAGTAAGGGAGACTCCTTACAGTACCTGAATACTCCCATATACTGCAGTGTAGAGGGTAGAAATCAAGTTATGGAGATCCTGAAGAATCACAACGGAAAACACAATGCTTACAAGTCATTCCATACACTTGCGGGGCAGCAGGCTGCTAAATAGTTTGGACTCAGGTTTGCCACATCATTCTTCTTGCTCTCAAATGATAAATTAATTGAAAACAACAAAATACAGAAACCATCTGAAAGCAAAGGGGCTGCAGCAAGAATACTCAAAAGTTGTTTTCTGAAAGGAAGTTAATATTGTAATGAGAAAAGCAACTCTAGTGTAGGAGTCAGTCTTCAGCAAGTGCTTCATCATTCTTCCGACACAAAAAGGTCATTTAGTCCAACTCCTCCCCGCAGTCAATAGAGTCAACCTTAACTGGATCAGGTTACTCAGAGACCTATTCAGCCTGACCTCATATGTCTCCACTTCCTTGGGCAATCTGCTCCAGTCTTCCACCACACTCATAGTAAAGAGCTTCTTTCTAACACCCAATCTAAATCCATCCCTCCCTGGTTTAAAACCATTGCCCTTTGTCCTTTTTCTTCATGACTTCCTAAGCAGACCCTCCACAGCTTTCTTGTAGTCCCCCTTCAGACACTGGAAGGTTGCTGTTAGGTGTCCCTGGAGTCTTCTCTCCAGATTCAACAACCCCAATTCTTCCACAGGTCCTCACAGGAGAGGTGCTCCAGCCCTCTAATCATCTTTATGGCACACCTCTGGACCATCTACATCAGGTCTATGTCCTTCCTGTATCGAGAAGGTTTCATTCTGGTTTTAAATTATGTAGAATAGAAATAGTATCTTTTTCCTCCTGGAATTCCAATCCCTTAGATACATGCCACATATCTAATTCAAAAAGGAAACAACTCTTGGTGTAAAAAACCAACCTTACCCTCAGTCTTCCTTTCCTATTCACCCAACAACTCCAATATGAAGAGCATATTATGGCCTGTCCAAGAGGACAAGGGAACACTGTCAAATACTATAGCATGCACAGAAAAAACATTAATATAGCTGTAGTTTTAAAACACCTAATAGAGGAGCTTCTTTCTTCAGGAACTCCGAATAAACCTGCCCAGAGCATCCAAGTGCATAAGCATATACACAGAAGACATAATACTCTTTCTTGAGTAACAATGTCCATCTTAGTTACAGTTGGCACATCCATTCTAACTGAGAAAACTAACAGTAGAGTCATGGAAAAAAGACATTTATTTCCCCCTGGTTGTCCATACAGGGTTAATACTGGACTCTTGTGCTCTGGGCCTTCTCACAGCACACAAGAAGACAAATCGCAGTGATTCCTGTCATATTCTCAACAAGTTCATTGAGAACCAATTCTGGCCTATAAATCATACTTTTAGGTCAGCTGGGAGCTTTCCAGCAAGACATAAAGGTCTACCTCTCAGCCTTAAACTGCACTGTTAATGCAATGGCACACATATTTCAAATGGAAACAGTGTCACAGTATTACGACTTTGTTTGAGGTTCCTCTGTTCCCACCTGGAGCACACTGCTGTACTAAACAACAAAACTGGTCTCAATAATGATGTGGTATGTTATACTGACTAACAATCATTCACAGATAAACACAATGAAAAAATGTCACAGTTTGAGGCTGATGTCACATCACTAGGCACTCCCAACATGGAGCACGAAAGACAAAGTTCAAAATTTACACTTCATGAACTAATATGTTTGTAATCAAACTGTGTCATTTGCAGATGACACCAAGGTAGATGCTGATCTGCTTGACAGTAGGGAAGCTCTACAGAGAGACTTAAGACATATTGGGTCCATGGGCTGAGGTCAATGGGATTGCTGCAAGAAGCCCAAGTGTTGGGTCCTGCACTTGAGCCGCAACAACTGCATCAATGCTACGCACTTGAGGAAGTATGGCTGGCAAGTTTTCTGGCTGAAAGGGACCTGGGGGTTCTAATAGACAAGCGATTGAGGATGAACCAGCAGCGTGCCCACTTGACAAAGAAAGGCAATGGCATCCTGGCCTGGATGAGCAATGTGGGAAGTGATTGCTCCCACATACTCAGCATTGGAGTGGCCGTACCTCATGTGCTGTGTTCTCTTTTGGGCACTTCAGCACAAAAAAGACTTTGAGAGGCTGGAGAAGGTGCAAAGAAGAGCCTAGAAAATGAGTGTCATGAAGAGCAGCTAAGGAAACTGGGACTGTTCAGTTTGAGAAAGAGGAGGCTGAAGAGAGACCTTCTTGTCCTTTACAGCAGCCTGAAAGGAAAATATGGAGAGGTAGCTGCTGATGTCTTCTTACAGGTGATAAAATAAGAGGGAACAGCCTCAAGCTGCACCAGGGTACATTCGGGCTAGATATAAGAAAGATATTTTCCTTGAAAGAGTGGTCAAGCATTGGAAAAGGCTTTTCTGAGGGGTGGTGGAATCACCATCATTCAATGTGTTTAAAGGTTGTTTAGATACGGTCCTTAGCTATATGGTTTAGTGGTCAACTTGGTAGAGTTAATCAGATTGGACCTGATGATCTCAAAGGTCTTTTCCAATCTGAGTGATACTGTGCTGAGGCCTGCAAAGGAGTATGCTCTCTGATACACACATAGATGAGCCTATCTGCCTAGGCACAGGTCATCTATACAAGCACACCTACATTTAGATACAGATATGCTAATGCTGTATAAAGCCTGGATATAAATTTACAGCAGTCTCACATACACACACCTCTACACAGACATTCAGCATCTCCCAATATTTTTTCATGTACCAAGAAAATATTACAATA